>NC_136524.1:43364103-43424103 GCF_053919585.1 Euprymna scolopes | reverse complement strand
TACACAAAGAATGAAATATGAGAAAAACATATTTTACCAAAACAACATAACTATATATATATATATATATATATATATATATATATATATATATATATATATATATATATATATATATATATGTATAGTAAATTATCAGAAGAGTCCTAGAGTTGATGAAACGCGGAATATTCAGTGTAGCTTAGTCGCCATATATATTTTATAACTTACTAACTAGATCTACCTACGTATTGAGCACTTTTGAAGTAAATACTTAAAGTTTACGCATAAATTCATACTTTCGTATATTAATTTTATGTGAGTAAATGAAGTAGTTATATATATATTTATAGATTATTATTATTATTATTATTATTATTATTATTATTTATGTAAATACAGTCATATCTTGCTACGATGTGCAGACCATTTCAATCATAATTGATCTCATCAGGCAAGGAGAATAAAAATACAAAAATTAAAAGGGATCAAGACTATTTTGAAAGTTTGAGGAGATAAAAGTATGCCTTGACTGGCGTGAAGCGAATTTAAAGTTTTTAATTCTCCTTGCCTGAAGAGATCAAATATGATTAAAACAGTCTGCAAGATATGAATGTATTTACATAAAGAATAATGAAAAATATAATCTCGTCTCTTTGATTGAGCACTATCACCAACCTGTGGTGAAATTCAATTATTCTTAATTTTTGGATATTTTGGTGAAAAGTTGGAGGGGCTAATGGGGCGATAATTTACTGGGTCATTTCTTTCGCCAGAATTTTTGAAAACTGGTACCACAGAAGTAGTTTTCCAGCAGTCCGGCAAGATTCATTTAGGCATTTGTTGTAGAGTTTGGAGAGAACTGGAGCTACTTCGGCCGAGCACTTTTTTTTTATAGCACAGCTGAGATGAGATCAGGTCCACATGCTTTTGAAGTGTCAAGATTCTTTAGATAGCATGCACCTGAGAAGGGGTGATTTTTAGATCGTCTAGTGTCGCGTCTGTTCGCAAAGGAATGTCAGGGAGGGGGTAGTTACCAGGGTCCAGTGTGGAGTTGGAGGCAAACCGACTAGCAAGCATGTTAGCCTTCTCGGTTACTGAGCAAACAGCCTCATTATTGTTGGATACTGGGGAAATTGTTGATTGCCGATTATTTACTACACTATTGTATATTTTTCAGAAGTCACGGGTTCCTAATTTTTCTGCTTCGATGCGTTTTTTGGTAGTTTCAGTAAATTCTCTCTTAGCTGTCGTTTTCTTTCTTACAGTTACCTCTGGCTTCTACGTACGTCTGTCTGTTTGAACTGGACTTACGTCGGTTAAATCTGCGGGACACATGCTGCCTTTGCGCAATGGCAGTTGCACAAGTAGAAGTAAACAATTGGGGAGAGTGGGGCTTGCTATAAAATTTCTGCATAGGAACATGTGCTTCAATTGTGCTTCGTGTCAAATATATATATATATATATATATATATATATATATATATATATATATATTGAGGGAATTGGACCTAGAGTCTAAAAAGCAGAGTTTATTTTAATGTATTAGTAAATGTATTAATACTATTAAAAGAAAAACAGTGCTCATTGTAATGTAGATATATAAGCTCGATTGGCATAGATATCCTAGATCTATAGATGTGTGTGTGTGTGTGTGTTAGTAATCTGGCAAGGAACAGGGGAGACAACCGAAGCAGCAAAACTGAAGCTTCCTGTCAGGATATTTTACATACAACTGTAGGGGAGACAACCAAAGCAGCAAAACCGAAGTTACGTGGACGGACACTTTATATACAAATTTGTAACCAATCCTCATTAAATTTGAATCATAGAATAGTACTATAATCTTCAAAAAGCCTGCGCATTTTCATGCAATTTCGTCTCAACAGAATCAACGATATAAGTATTTCAATATTTAATTTGGCTACCAGTATATATATATATATATATATATATATATATATATATATATATATATATATGTATATATATATATATATATACCACCTTTTTTGGCAATTTTATGTTCGAAATCTTTACAGAATCTTGAACAGAATATTACAACTGAAGGCTCGTTGGAAAGCTAATGACCTGAATGGCCTTTAAGGTCGTACATTATTATTTAAAAATGTGGGGATCACTTTTCGTAATGTATTTAATATAGAATTAGCACCCAGTTTATGGCCATTTTGTTGAGGGTGGTGTTTATTGTGTCCCGATAGACCAACACAAAACCTACCTTTAAATACTTGTTTTCTATGCGTTTTCGGGTATCCTGAAAACGAATACTGCTTTTAAATTTTTCGCAAATAAGTACATTCCGGGTATTAAGCAAAATTATGCGCGCTTGTGCGCACAGCAATGTCCACCACTTATAACATATAGAATTACATTGCTTTGTATCAGGAGAAATACCTATTTGCGGAAATTTTAAATGCGATATTCATTTTCAGCACACCCTAAACCTATAGAAAACAAGTTTTTTTAAGGTAGGTCCTATGCTTGTCTACAAGGCCACAATTACCAAATAAACACCACCATAAAAAAACAACAGAAAAAACAGTTACTATAAAGTGGGTGTTCATTTTACGTTAACTATAATTTCTTCATATCTTGTTTCCTGTGATTTCAACTGTTATTTTCGTGTTTAGCACCCTCGAAAACCTTGATGTAATTTTAAAGGATTGTTGAAGGTGAAAAGATACTGCATCAATACCAATATTTCAATCATAGTCTCCAATCTTTTTTCTTAGTTTTGCATATAAATTTCAAAATACCTGATGATATTTTTGATTTTCATACATAGAGTAAATAAATAAAGATAATTATAAATGATATTTATAATCGTTACCTATTTCCAAAAGAGGAGAGATATAACACTTGGGAAATATTTGGAATCGAATCTCCCCTTGCTGTTATTTCATATCATTTGCAACTATAGCAGCAAGTTTTAGTCTCCCCTCCATCAATGCGAGAGGTTTGATATATATATATATATATATATATATATATATATATATATATATATATATACATATACATATATATATATATATATATATATATATATATATATATATATAAAATTACAATTAAATTTACAAAAAGGATCCAAGATGATAAAAATAAAGTATATTATAAATATTGAAGAATTAATATTTATAAAGTAATCTCAACCAGATGTAAAAGCTCGATAAAACCAAATAGGAGATAGATTGATAAGTGGATAGTCCTTAATCTTTTGGCCTTTTGGATTATTTTGGATCATCTTCCAATTACGCGATTTCCTTGGATTTTACTTGGGCGAATGGAAATTTAATTAACTTTTTTAGATTTATATTTTTGGATTTTACCGTCATTGGATACTTTACCTTTCACCAGACTATCCATTAACGTGAAATCACCTTTTTCTTCACCATATTCCCTCTGCTTCACTTTTAATTATCAAGTAAGATCTTTGACTTACTTGCAGTTTCATCAAATACTTTTGTATGCAAAATCCGATCCCGCATTTTGCTAATTTCTACCCTCTGATGAGAAGGAAAGTATTTCTTCGAAACTCCGCGGATTAAGGACTATCCCCGTATTAAGTGTTTCCTTTTCAGATTAAATATGTTTTAAACTCTTTTTCAAAGTGTTTTTTAACATGTTTTATTAACTATATGCTCTTATATATATATATATATATATATATATATATATATATATATATATATATATATATATATATATTATATATATAGCAAATAAATGACAAAATTCTATATTCAAAATTTCACGATGTTGACCATATTACAATTTATTCCTTTAATTACGTTGATATTTACAATTTTTGACAGCACCTGTTTCGTAGCATAAAATCATTCATTTAATTATTATATCAATCAATGAATCTATTTTGCCCTTAATTCATCAGAAGAAATAGCAACTATAAATCCATCAAAAGAAGATACAATGCATTTGGACATAAATACAAAATCCGAAAATTGGAAGAGATGGTGAAATTACCTTATTTCTAGCCTACATTACGCCACTTTGAACTTAGAAATAAAGTCACTAACATTTAAATATTCGTATTAATACATTTTATTAATTTTGATATATACTACTAAAAATTCTATTTAGTATTTAATTGATTTACTATTTATAATCAATGTACTTATATTTACTTACATGATATTAATAATTATAATATATCTACCACATGTCTATATATGTATAAAATCTTTTTATACGAAACTATTGCAAAAAAAAAATATACGTCTTCCAACTCTGGTTGATGATTTAAGCTGATTTTTTTAACCCATCCATAATTTAAGATTTAATTACAATTTTAAATTAAGTTTATTGTAGCACAAATTATTGTCATTGAATTATTTTGTGATCTTATTTATTTTCAGCATAAAACTTCCATTCGTAATATTTCATCATTTTTATTTTCATTTAGGAATATATTGTAACATGGTGAACATCATGAAATTTAAGATATAGGCATGTGTCATTTATTTGTAATATGCTATGTAATCAGACTGGGCTTCTTAAATTAAGGATTTGTATGTATATATATATATATATATATATATATATAAAACGTGAAATATAATTGAAAAATCATATTTCTACAGAAGTATATATATACATATATATACATATGTATATATATATATATATATATATATATATATATATATATATAGTAAGTTATGAAATATATATGGCAATTAGGGTACACAGAATATTCCACATAAGCCTGATGAATCCTAGCGTGGATGAAACGCGGAATATTCTGTGTAGCTTAATTGCTATATATATTTTATAACTTACTACCTAGCTCTACCTACGTATTGAGCATTGTTGACGTAAATACTTAAAGCATAAATTTATACTTTCGTATATGAATTTATGTGATTAAATTAAGTAGTCATATATATATATATATATATATATATATATATATATATATATATATATATATATATATATATATTCATATTGATCACCCAGCTATTTTGAAAATGAAAAATTCTATGAGAAGCATTGTAGATTGGACAGGTGTTGACAAAAACATAGAAAATGCGACGAAACTATGCAAAGGTTGTGCCTTGGCAGTAGAGGCACGATTTATAAAGTGAATATCCTTATAATAATAAATAAATCTGACTGCCCCTCTATTACCTATTAATGATGGCTAAATTATTAAATTGGCCGGAAATATCAAAATGTATAAACCAGCAGGAAAGCGACCATTACTTTTTATATGGAATGTTCGCGCGGTTCGGGGTCGTTTTTTAATAAATTTAAACTATTCCGTCAAACATTTGTAGTGGAGTGTATCACGATCGCGCCGTAACGTGCAAGAAGCAATGGTCAAGCTGAACGGTTCATAGATATGTAAAACTGTAGGTTTTAAAGAGTAAGAGGTACACCTACATAAAAGGTAATTAAAAAACTCTTTAGAATGACTAAAAAAAAACAATGTTCCACCTTTCGTGGCATCAGCAAAATCACTATTTGCAAGGAAGATTAAAATAGTATTTGATAGATTATTACCAATCCGTACGAAGCCAGAACGTGAAAAATATTACAAAGGGAGATTCAAACTTACAGAAAAATATTTTACATGTGGAATGGAATGTGCGAAAACAGGGAAACAGGGCTAGTAGATAATCGGATTGGAAGCAGAGTTGCATAATAAAAGAAACAGGTTCACTGATAGAATAAACACGGTGAGGGAACAATATTCAGATTCTGTCGAAAATAATACTCCAAGCGACGGAAAAATGAATGTCGTTTACAACACATTTGAGATACCAATCCCACAAACAGGTTCTGAGCAGCAAAGATAAAAAAAGGAAAACGTAAAATTACGGACTTGATTGCAATAAACGTTACAATAGAAAAAGTATGCACTTCATACGGAGCAAGGCTAGAAAAGTGTGTGGTAAGTTGTAATAGCGAGCTATCCTTATTCATGACTATATGCACTTTTGTAGATACTATATATACAGGAGTTTATTGTCAACCCATATAAAACCTATGATGAAAAGATATAACGCTTGTTTTGGTGGTGAATAAACGGATTTGGGAACATCGTTTTACATGGAAAAGATATCCCTGAAAGTTTATCCCCCCCCCCCAAAACACACACACCAGATGACAAAGCAGATGAGGAAACAATATTCAGATGCTGTGGAGAATAATAGTTCAGATGATGGACTGATACATGTGATGTTCAACACATTTGAAATACCAATCCTGCAAACATCTGCTAATGCGAAGATCAAAAGGAAAAAATAAGATTACAAGCTTGATTGCAATAAACACTAAAATAGAAAATATTGACTCAATACGGAGCAAAGGTAAAAAGGTGTGTGTTACGGTGTGATACTTATCCATTCTAATTAGTATGGATATGACAACAGCATATTCTTTTTCTTGTTTTGATTCTCAGGTATATATCCATTGGTATCTTATATGTTTTTTATGTAGAGTGATGTGGTTATCGGCTGATTAATTGTGTCTATGTCGGATATATACTATATATACTCGAGAGTAAAATCAATGAAAAAATATGCTGTTGTCGTAGTCCTACTAATTAGTAAATAAATAAACTCTGCAATTCTGAGTTTTTGAGATGAGATGTGAACGTTTGTATAGTTTTTATTAATCGGACAACGTTTTGGTCGCTGCAACCTGCGCCCTTCTTTGGGTGTTGAATACACGTTTCTTTTTTGTTTTCTACTAAGGAAAAGAGAGGTTAGCTCTGCATTGTAAGAATTCGAATCTCAGGTTTGAGGGTGGGTCCGTAGATCACAAAGAAAGTTCAATCTTCAGGGAGCCCACGAAGATTTTTTTAAAAGGCTTATTTATGACTCGATTTTAGGGTGTATCTATGCAAATTGCTAATGTTGTTTCCCCTGAAAAAAAGTTATATTTTAATTTATTATTAAAGTATCCCTCCTTCTTTCTTAATTTATTTTCTTCCTATCTTCCTTTTATTCTCCCCTCTGTTTCTATCAGAGTTTGAAAGAGATTTGTGAAGTGTATGTTCGGGAGTTATTTGCAAATTTATCTTGATGTTGATGTTTTAAAGACAACAATTAAAGAAAATGTAAATATCAAAATTAGGGCGCTTCGCGAAGGAGTTAACCATTTTCACTGAATAAATAAAATTTTAAAGACAGGAGAATTTTTTTTTCTATTATTATTTTAACCCTTCCCCTGACCCTAACCCTAACCCTTCCCCTAACTCTAACTTTAACCTAACCTTTTGCATGTTTAGTACTGCCAATCTTTTAAAATCTTTTCGTAGTGTATTAATGTTAAATATGCTTCGGCCATTTCAGGGACAGACCCAAGATTATCCGTCGATACTCGACATTAGCATCGGAAGTACTCAACGCGTATAGGTTCACAGTCTTTGCAAAAATCCTTTTTCTTAGTAAAAACAAATTATATCCAGTAAAAATAGAATTTAAAGGATACATAAATATTCTTGGTTACCATAAAAGAAAATTCTTAATGTAAAACGTAAGTTTGTATATACAAACTTATGTTTTACATTAAGAAAATTATTACATTATGTAAAACGTAAGTTTGTATATATATATATATATATATATATATATATATGTATATATATATATATATATATTTAAATAGAGACACGTTTATATTTAAGTCAAAAGTGAATTTTACATTAAGAATATATATATATATATATATATATATATATGTATATATACATTTAAATAGAGACACGTTTATATTTAAGACAAAAGTGAATTTTACATTAAGAATAAATAAATATATATATATATGTATATATATATGTATATATATATATATATATATATATATATATATATATATTTAAATAGAGACACGTTTATATTTAAGACAAAAGTGAAGGCCGTCAACTTAGAAATTCTATATAAATAGACGTATTTAAAAAAAAAAACGATAAAATAAAAGAAAATGAAGAAACAGAATGATCGCCCATCCCCCCTTTCTAAAAAGAAAAAACAAAAGCAAAAAAAAAAAAGAAAAAAAAAGAAACAAAAAATAAAGTAAACAAGAAACAGAATAGAGTTGTGAATTTTTGTCAGCTTTACGGTTAACCAATTTACACCTGTTTTAATAATATGCACCCGGTCAAGAAGTAGTAGTAGTAGTAGTAGTAGTAGAAGAGGAAGAAGAAGAAGAAGAACAACAACAACAACAACGACAACAACGACAACAACAATAAAAATAACACCAATAATAAAAACAACAATAACAAAAACAAGAACAGCAACAATTATATTCTTCCGTGTTGTGTATTTTGTCGCAACGTCATTCTATTTTGAACGAAATGAATAAAAATAAATTCATATATCGAGAAGGAGAATGTAGGCAGTGCGCTCAAAAGCGTTCGATGCATCACACACCTGGATACTCGAAACACAAAACGGGACCCCCCCCACTACAACCCCACCGCACTTGTTCTCATTCAGCACACGTCGACTCATAATGTTTCAATTATACCAGTCATCATAGGAGCAACTGGGCTTATGAAAAAGAACTTTAAAAAGTACATAGCAAGCATACCCGGTGAACCAAGTGCAAGTGAAATACAAACGATTGCACTGAAAGGGACGGCTAGAATCCTGAAAAGATCTCTTGGTTGGACTCACTAAAATAGGGGTAAATGTCAGACACCTGGTTGGATGTCCCATCCCCTAGAAGAAAAAGTTTAAGAAAAATGAAAAAAAAAAAAAGTCAATATTTAGGGATACCAATCCCACAAACAGGTTCTGAGCAGCAAAGATAAAAAAGGAAAACGTAAAATTACGGACTTGATTGCAATAAACGTTACAATAGAAAAAGTATGCACTTCATACGGAGCAAGGCTAGAAAAGTGTGTGTTAAGATGTAATAGCGAGCTATCCTTATTCATGACTATATGCACTTTTGTAGATACTATATATACAGGAGTTTATTGTCAACCCATATAAAACCTATGATGAAAAGATATAACGCTTGTTTTGGTGGTGAATAAACGGATTTGGGAACATCGTTTTACATGGAAAAGATATCCCTGAAAGTTTATCCCCCCCCTTGTTCCATGTTACATGTTCCATGTAAACTAAGAGATAACATTTTTTTTCGACTAACCAATGTTTTAAATTTTTTTTTGCCCTGGATATACAAAATATCACTGATATTCATAGCGAGGCTTCATCAATATATAAATACTCTAGAGTCAGGTTAAAAAAAATTAAATTGCATCCAATTTTCGTTTAATTTATACATATAAGCCCTTCTTTCAAAGTTTCACAGAGGAACCTCATATAACTTTTTTTTTGTGTGTTAATATTGCGTTGTGTCCAAGATATCTGTTTTTCTTTAGTTAAAAGAACCCAGATATAATTACCACAATATGGCGCGGACCTTTATATATAAAACAACAGGAAAACCAGGTTTCTTCTTAAAACAGTTATATTTTGCATATTATGTTGGATTTATTTATTTTTTTCAGCCTGACTGTGGAATTATTATAAACATTGATGAAGCCTCCTCATTGATATTTATCAGTGATAACTGTATATTATGATATATATGTTCTTGATATAAACACAGACAATTGTCCGTAAAAATGGTTTTTAAAGAAATGTGTAAAGGTTTTCTTTATAGCTAGATTCTACATTAGTTTGAATTATTGTAGATAGCCCACCTGCAGAGAAAGACCTAGAAAACTACTGGAGGCCTCTATTTGAAACAGAAGACAAATTCAACCAAGAGGCCCACTGGATTGAAGATATTATTAGGCTCAACGAAACCAAGCTTAAGATGCCAGAACCAGTCATAACTCCTGATACAATAACAAGAAAACTGGAACAATTCTCCAACCACAAAGCATCTGGCATCGACAATGTCCAAAACTTCTGGCTGAAACAATTGACTGCATTCCATCGCCAATACAGTGATTGCTTCAGCATGATGCTGAGAGGTGAAGAAGCAACACACCCTGGCTGAGAGAGAGAGAGAGAGAGAGAGAGAGAGAGAGAGAGAGAGAGAGAGAGAGAGAGAGAGAGGGGGGGACACCAGCATCATACTTAAGACCAAGGAGACACAACCCTCAAATAAATGCTGTCTAATAACCACCTACAAGCTTTTCACTGGTTTCGTAGCCGGCGATATATATGACCACCATCTCCTGGGACCTATCTTGAAAAAGAGCAGACAGGGTGTGGGAGAAAACACCTTCTTCAATGACATCGGAATGAGGTTTGGCCTAGATAAATGTGCCAAGTGTACACCCAGAGCTGGGAAGAAGAAGGCTCACACAGAAAATAAGCAGCTAAATGAAGACATCAACATCAGGGATCTAGAAAATCACGAGCTTTATAAGTACCTTGGCATTGAAGGAATGCCAAGATGAGTGAGAAGATTGGCAAAGAGTATGTACGCCGCGCAAGGAAGATCTGCAAAACACAGCTTACAAATAAAAATAAAATTACTGCCATCAACCAGCTTGCTATGCCAGTAATAACATACGGCTTTGGTATCATTGACTGGCCACAAAAATATATCAACTGGCTAGATGTAAAGACACGGAAGCTACTAACGCTTCATAAAATAATATACATCAATCAGTATCTATCAAGACTGTATTTGGCCAGGGGAGAAGGAGGACTGGCGTTCAATCAACCACCAACATAGAGCAACAATAGTAAGCACAGGCAATTATCTGAGAAGCTCCCAGAACCACATCCTCTCAATAGTATATGAACATCAAGAGACAAGAGCCAGCAGAACAACATCAGTCACTCAACTGGCCAAACATTTTGGTCAGGGCTGTCTCACAGATGAGACTGAAACACCAAACAAGCCTGCCACAGAAATAGCAAGAGCCGGTAGAAATATCCCGAGACCTCCAAAAGGAGGAACCTTGAAGAGTGGGACCAACATTAGCGTGCGAAGCATTTTCTGGGGAAACTCTCACAGAAATATATAGGCAAAAAAGATTCTTGGACTGGCCCAAGGGGGGAGCCCTCCATCATGATCAAGAAAGCGTTATAATGGCTGCTTAAGATCAGGGATTGATGGCTAATGCATTCAAGATTCAACAACAGTGGAGTTACTGTCTTTAAGAGTATATCAGGAAAAATTGACCACATCCTGTCTGCTCATCCCTCGGCTAACATTCACATTTGCGGTGACTTCAATGTTCATAATTTGGAATGGCTGACCCACTCAAATAAGACTGATGAGGAGGGGAGGTTCTGTTATGATTTTGCCATTGCCTATGACCTCACTCAGATTGTCCGCGAGCCCACCCGTGTGCCCGATAGTACCGGTAAGTTCACAAGCCTCCTAGACCATTTTCTATCCACTTCCCCTGAGCTATGTTCATGTTCCGTTCTATCTCCTCTGGGATCCTCCGACCACTGCGTCGTATCAGTTAAGATAAAAATGAAATATAATAAATCTACAGACGTACCTCTCCACCGTACTGTATACCGATACTCTATGGCGGACTGGGATAGCTTCCGTACATTCATATCTGATCTCCCTCTCCATTCCATGTTTAAAAAGGATGTGTCCTCTATAGTATCAGATCTGACCGAATGGTTACTTGTAGGCATAGGCCAATTCATACCATCCAAAAAATTCCAACAAAAACCTAACAGCCAGCCATAGTTCTCTCCCGAATGTGCTGCTGCCATCGCACACAGAAATCACTTTTTCCATAGCTACCAACGTAATAGATGTACTGAAACTAAAGCTGTTTTCAGAACCGCCAGTAACCATTGTAAAAGAGTAATAAAAATGCAAGAGAACTATATGCGCAATCCGTTAAGTCCAAAGTAGCTGAGCAGCGGCTTGGTTCCCACCAGTTCTGGCAAATAGCAAATAGGATCTTGAACATAAATGTGCGCTCTATCCCAACCATTATCAATGGACCAGATGTCATCTCGACAGCATCCGACAAGGCCAAACTATTTGCTAAAAGCTTTGCGGCAAATTCTACCCTGTGTGAGGAAAGCCATCAACTCCCCATATTCCCCCCTACAACAGACAACACGCTAGGCAACATACAAATATCTGTGCGTGAGGTCGCCAAGCTAATCAAGAACCTTGACTCCAGTAAAGCAACTGGTCCCGACGGTATTCCAATTATAGTGTTAAAAAAATTAAAACCAGAACTTGCCCCCCATACTTTCCAAACTGTTTAAGCGTTGCCTTAAGGAGAAGTGCTTTCCAACACCCTGGAAAACCTCATCAGTATGCCCTGTATTTAAGAATTCAGATGATAACTCATCCCCCTCTCAGTACAGACCAATAAGTCTCCTGTGTGTCATGAGTAAGTTGCTGGAATCCACAATAAATAGAGAAGTAGTCAACCACCTCAGCAGAAATAACCTTATCGACACGCAATATAGTTTCCGCTCTGTTAGATCTACAGCAGATGTGCTAACGGTTATATCTCATAGGATTAGCGAATTTCTTGACAAAGAGCAATTGCTCTCGACATATTGAAGGCCTTCGATAAGGTTTGGCATAAAGGCCTACTACAAAAGATTTCCAGCTACGGTATAACTGGAAATGTTTTCTCTATCATTAAATCATTTCTATCTGATAGGCTCATAAGAGTAGTGGTTGATGGGCAGAAATCAGAGGCCCAGAGTATTAATGCTGGAGTCCCTCAGGGGTCCATCCTGGGCCCAACTCTCTTCCTGATTTGCATCAATGATCTCCCAAAACACATACTAAAATCTTTCGTTGACATCTATGCTGATGACACGATCATCTATGGCAACACATCAAAGGCCGTAAATGATGATGTTCTCTCTGATTCTCTCTCCTCTGATCTTGAGCGCGTGGTACAGTGGGGAAAGAGGTGGCTGGTTACCTTTAATGCATCTAAAACCAAGCTCCTATCTCTACATCATAAACGCTCTGATCCCCATCTGGCATCAATTGAAATGGATGGCTCTCGTCTAAGGGAGGCCCCAGGATTTGATAAGCTCCTGGGTTTGACCTTTACACCAGATCTTAAATCGAACACATACATCAAGTCTGTGACCAAGGTCGCTGGGAAAATGGTGGGATCCTTCTACCGCTCGAGAAGATCTCTCACTAATGATGCAATTCTCTATCGATATAAGAGCCAAGTACGTCCAAAGATGGAGTACTGCTGCCACATCTGGTTGGGGCTGCAAAAAAACAGCCTATCCTGCCTTGACGGAGTACAAAATAGACTCCGTGGCTTTGTGGGGGATGCCTTTTTCTCTACCCTGCAACCACTTTCCCACAGAAGAGACGTAGCGAGCCTGTCATTGTTCTCTCGTTATTTCCATGGCAGGTGCTTGTCTGAGCTCCATTCTCTGGTCCCCCCTCACCAATCTTTCTCAAAAAACACACGACTAGCTGAAACCACCGTCAATAATATTCCCCACTCCCTATCTGTGCCTAAATCAAAACGTAGATACCATGAACAAAGCTTCTTTCTTAGAATTGCACGCCTGTGGAACTCTGTTCCGCTTGCCTGTTTTCCTCCCGCCCGACTTCAACCATGATTTCTTCAAGTCCAACACAAACAAATTCCTGATGAACCGCCCCCCCTAAGTAATGACACCTTACCAATTCTCCAATACTATTGCTACACTATCCCTTTGATTACTGTACACACAATAACCCTTATCCCTGAGTGGCCACTGGGCCTTGATAAGTGGTGAACTCTATGTAAAAAAAAAGAAGATAGCAGGTCTCAGTAACGACAACGAATGTAGATTCTACCACACGGAATTGGAACGTGTGAGTCATCTGATATCAAGTTGCAAAGTTCTTTTTGGAGATGGCTACTATACGGCGAGACATAATGGAGTATGTAAGTACCTCCACTGGACCATCTGTAAAACATTAAACATCCAATGTAGCGGTAAATCCTGGGAACATCAGCCTGAAAGAACAGTTGGAAATGACTTATATACCATACATTACAACCATGTAATCCCTACAGCCACCTACCTTGAAAATGCTGCTATGAAATCTGACATAGTTATATGGAATAAGTCAGAGAGAGTTGCAACCTTGATTGAAGTGAGTGTCCCTAATGATGAAGGTCTGAAAAGAGTTGAAAGAGAGAAACAAACCAAATATCAAGGTCTCATGTATGATATGAAAAGAAACTGGAACCTAAAGAGGATATCAATCATACCAGTTATTATAGGTGCCATGGGGCTTATGAAGAAGAACCTGAAGTCCTACCTAACCTACCTGAGAGAGAGAGAGAGAGAGAGAGAGAGAGAGAGAGAGAGAGAGAGAACCAAGTGCAAAAGAAATTCAGACAATTGCACGTAAGGGAACAAAGAGGATACTAAAAAAGAGCTCTCGGTTGGTTTCAATAATAAGCAGGGCAATGTTG
Source organism: Euprymna scolopes (assembly GCF_053919585.1). Taxonomy (NCBI): domain Eukaryota; kingdom Metazoa; phylum Mollusca; class Cephalopoda; order Sepiida; family Sepiolidae; genus Euprymna; species Euprymna scolopes. Next base: position 43,409,710 of record NC_136524.1, on the reverse strand, counting down.
GCAGCTCGTTTGGCTGCCTCATAACTAACGTTACAATCTTCAAAGGAAGATTAAGAACTTTAGCCGCAAATTATTGAGCCTTGAACTCTATATACAGACTGGAAAGATAAATTTGTCGCTCTAAAGGAAACAACACTACAGTTTTATTTTAAAACTTTTATTGAAAAAAAAAATCGATTCAGGTAACTTGATTATGTAGTAGAGATGACATCCATTCAGTAACCACCTTCAGCCTCAATCACCATCTCGATAGAGTACGGAACTATGAGAATGCCTTTTCCACAAATGTCGGCGGTCGCTCGGCGATTACTCTGCGGATGGCGGCGATCAGGCTGACTTTGGTGTTGTGGGAGGTCATGTTGGTGATGTTCTCGACGTATGACGAAACGACATAGTCCAGCGGGTTCAGGATTAAGGAGGAGGGGGGCAGTGAGAAAAGGGTACAAGGTTGTAGCAATCCTTCTGAAGCTAAGCGTGGATCTCTTTGGACTAGTGGGTCGGCGCCGAGTCCTGCTGCCACACACAGGGTCTGCCAGCAGCTACCTAATTGCACCAGATCACAACACTTTTCAGCACATTCAGGTACACTTTGGTGTTGGCTTTTAAGCCGACTTCGGAGACGTGAAGTGGCATTGATGTGGCCCTCACTTGAAATTGCACCAAAGACCATAATTGTGACCGGAAACTTCGTTGAGATGTGCCCATCAGTATAGAACCGTCCGGGTTTTCATTTTGAGACTGCTAGCAATGGTCCTGTTGTCATAACTTGGATTGGTAGAGAGTAGGTGTTGTACAGCGGCGCATCTCCAATCTCACTCGTTGAACATTGTGTCATTTCAGACATGATAGAAGGCTCCTATCGCTCTGTGGATTTGTACACAACTGGCCAACTAGTTGATGCTCTGCAAAAAAAAAAAAAAAAAAGAAAAAAAGAAAAAAGAAAACCCATTTTAATCAAACGAAAATGGAATCATGTCCTCTTTTCTAGGATCACAATTTTATCGTCCACCATGTAAGTAATTTAATGTAATTTTTAACTATATATAAGTAAACTAAAAGATTACTTTTTTTCAACTAACCAAGTATTTTAATCTAATTTTTAACTATCTATACATAGTAATTGTTTTCTTGTTTAATTATTTAGAAATAATAAAAATAAATATTTGAACATATCATGCGCGCCAACACGTTCTCACCCGAACATTAAAAAAATATCAACATTGAAAAAAAAAACACAGATTTTTTTTACTACTAAATTCTTTTCCTTTTAATAACTTTACGGCACGGAAAGTTAAAAAAAATATATAGCCTGAGGAAGAGATATCACCTTGAAATATTAATTTTAAGCAAGTACTGTTATACAAGTACTTTAATAGCGAATACTGACGAACTACAAGCACTTGTACCCCTTCGACGTGAATACCCCCGACAAAACCGATAAGCAGCTAAATTCCACCCCTTCACAGTAGAGATCCCTAGGTGTAAGAAGGCCTTCTACGCCAATAGTTTCTTCCCCAGAACTGGTAGATTTTGGAACTCCCTTCCGGTTTCCTGCTTCCCCAACTGTACTGCCATGCAGAAGTTCAAGTGTAATGTGAACAGACATCCTGCTACTCATTTCCCTTCATAATATCCCTGCAACTTATGTCCCCGATAGAAGCCCCCTACATCAAAGTGGCACTGTGCCTTGTTTGGAGTGAAAATTGAATAATAATAATAAAAAAAAATCAAGATAAATGTTTGTTTATTTGATAAAGTCTTTGCGTTATAATTTGACTTTTAAACGTATAACATTTGAACGTTCGTATCATTTTATAATAATAATAATAATGAATATCCTTTAAGCAATGAACGTATGTAGATACGAGGAGATATGATGTTTGTATTTTTTTAATGGTGGATATAAACGCACAAATATTGGCAAGAAGGTTCAAATAGACAAAACTAGAAGAACTGCTATGACGCAAGCACGCCTGACCCAGATGCACATCGGACCTGTTAAACTTCTACTATCTTGTACAGCGAGGTGGAAGACGCCATTTTCCATGGCAATATCACCCAAAGCATAGCTATTACAAAAGTATTATTGTAGATTGTTGCATAAATAATACGTAGCAGTTCTCACTACAATTTTTTTTTCATTTCGTAGCCTTCTTTTTAATAACAGTGGTTGTAAAAGTTATTAATACTGATAGCACTTGTTTATTTGTGATTTTAAAAGCTTTCGGTGTCTTCTTTTTGGCGGTGGACAGTATAGTTAACAAGAAAAATGGGCGAAAATAAAAAAAATATATAGACCGTAGATAATTGTTACTAAACGCAAGAAAATGTGCTTTTTGCACTTTTCCATATAATTATCAGGTGTGTTTGCTGATTGTAAGATTTGCTATCTATGCATTTGTTATCGTCACTTTTACTTAGCCAACCACTTCTGTTATTTCAAAAATGGACGACAATTTTGCCGGGACTTCAGGTTCGGACATTCGAATGTAAGTAGCTTAAGTTTTGCTACACAATCGTCCGAAATAGCCTTGCAATAGAATAGAATGTGTCTTCTTTGTGTACGAATTAAATTTCACGCCAGAAAGAGAGAGAGAGAGAGAGAGAGAGAAAAGAGAGAGAAAGAAAGAAAGAGAGAGAGAGAGGGAAGAGAGAGAGAGAGAGGGGGAAGAGAGAGAGAAAGAGAGAGAGAGAGAGAGAGAGAGAGAGAGAGAGAGAGAGAGAGAGAGAGAGAGAGAGAGAAATAATTGTTCCTATCTTTCTCAACACACTTTCGCTCCACAACCCGGTTGAGGGGTTCGAAGGTAGGCAGGATCGGTCTGCTCGAAAAACTAAGCTGTCCACCGTTGATTCGTAACTGTTTCTCACACGTCCGCGACGCGCGCACTACGCTGGGTCGTAAAAAGATATTGCACGCCGGGAAGAAGATGCGTGGAAATCTGAAAGGCTTCATCAGATAATGTATTATTTAGAATAATTGCCAGTTTTGAAACTTGGTCTAGTCAAATCAAAGCTATGTTTTTTTCCCAGTCGCTTCCATTCTGAGTTAATACAGACAAACATACACACACATACACATACACTCATACGTGTGAGAACACAAAAAAAAAAAATAAATAAATAAAATAAAAAATAAAGAAAAAAAAAAGGAAGAAAAAATAAATAGAAAAAATTGAAGCCGTTTAGTTTTCAATTTTTTATCAAAAAACGCCACCTTGGAAAAGCAGAAAAAAAGAAAAGAAAGAAAAAAAAAAGAAGAAAAATGAAAAAAGCGAAAATCGATAGAATCAGAAAACAGGTTGCTATACATTTTTGTTTTTCTGTATTATATTTTTGTTATTATATATTCTTTGTCCATTATATATATATATATATATATATATATATATATATATATATATATATATATATATATATATACATATGTGTGTGTGCGTATGTGTGTATGTATGTGTGTTTATTTTACTTTTTATTTTTGTTATTATTCACACGACTCCACAGACGTTTCGTGTGAAATCATTAAGGATTTACTGTGTTTACATCGGCTTATCGGAGGTAGAGGCGGGTTCTCCAGAGACAGACACCGAGAGACGTTAGAAAGCCACGCGTATACGCACACACAATCTGACGCGCGAAACCAGAAGTTCAGATTGATAGCCCATGAACACCTTACATAAACATATCGCATACATTCTTGCAGACATAAATACATACAAACATACAAGCATCCCTTAAGACATTATATAAATATCTATTTAAACACAAATTGTTTATATATATATATATATATATATATATATATATATATATATATATATATATATATGTGTGTGTGTGTGTGTGTGTGTGCGTGTGTGTATATATATATATACACATATATATATATTATAACTACTTCATTTACTCACACAAAATATACGAAAGTATAGATTTATGCGTAAACTTTAAGTATTTACTTCAAAAGTGCTCAATACGTAGCTAGAGCTAGTTAGTAATTTATAAAATTCAGTGTAGCTTAATCGCCATATATACATATATATATATTATATATTTTTTTTGTGGAAATATATTTTGTTATAGTATATAGCAATCCTTATTTAAAAAGCCCAAAGTAATTACAGAGCAATATAGTGAATAAATGACAAAAAACTATATTTCAAAGTTCATGATGTTGACCATCTTATAATTCATTCCCTTAATTCAGTTGACATTTACAATTGCTGTCAAGAATTGTAAATGTCAACTGAATTAAAGGAATAAATTATAAGATGGGCAACATCATGAACTTTGAAATATAGTCTTTTGTCATTTATTCACTATATATATATATATATATATATATATATATATATATATATATATATATATATATATATATATACAGGGTGACCCCCCAAAAAATACGGAGAAAAAAAAGGCCAAAGACCCTAGTGTTTTGATGTGATGTTTTGAATATAATAAACTAGTTGTGACCAAAGTTTCATTTCATTCGGACAAAACACTAAGAAACAGAGCCTAATTAGAGTTGGTTGGTTGGTTGGTTGTTTTTGTTTTACGGCATATCAACCTTTTTCAGGTTATTTAATGCCGAATCTAGTTATTTTGAAGAACAATTTTTAATGGAGTATATTTTTTTTAAAAGTCGGATTCTATTTAGCCCATAGTTGGGACCCTAACAGGTACTACCACCCCGAGTCAGAGTGGACCTGGGAGCAATGGCAATTAAAGGGTGGCTCCACACTCCCCAAGGCCCGCAAGGTTGGGCTTCACCATCGGATATAGTTTTAGTTCATATCCATGACCTAATTAGAGTTGGGGCCGATATATATATATATATATATATTGCAATTAGCTCAAGCGCTTTCGATCGATGATATCGATCGGCCTCAGGAGTTGCTGTTATTATAGTTGTTTTCAAGTCTTAATGAAGTGTAATTATAGTAAATTTATTAATTTGTTCTATACGCCTATTTATTGTTATTTTATCTTATTTTAGTTTTCTAACTTGTCTGTTGGGGAGGAGGGATAAGTACGGGGTGTGGTAGAGTTAATTAATTATTATTATTATTATTATTATTATTATTATTATTATTATTATTATTATTATTATTATTTATTTGTTTATTTATTTTTTTATTTATTTGTTTATTTTTTAATTGTTGAATACCGTTAATATATTGGCGCCGATGTTGAATGCGATTCGGTTAATATTAGGCTGGTGTTTTTTGGTTAGTATTGCTTCTAGTAATTTTAGTTTTTGTATACAGTTGTTTGAGTGTCTAGTATTAGCATTGCTTGTTAGTATATTTCGTATTTCTGCTGATTGCATTTTTTTTTGTGGTGGGAAATAAGGTGGTGTTGGATGACACTATTGTTTCAAAGGTGATATCAATCGTCGGGAAGGAGTTGTCGTCGTGTGGCCAATATATGTATCATATGAATTTTTAAATTGGGTTTGAAGATATTCTTCGAATGGACATGATATTTCATACATTTGGAATTTATTAAGTGTTATTTTCGTGTAACGCGTACATATTGAGGATGGCGAGGGTTCATACCAAAGACTCATATAACAGGGACTCAGAACAGGGATGATAATGACATTTATATTCTGAGAGAGACATTTATAACAGAGCTGAGAGAGATGCGAATTCATTATTGAAGGAATGTGTAATGCAATTCTTTACATCAGAGAGGAGATAACTTCACTTATGATGGAGAAGGGGACACACTATTTATACAAAGTTCATTAATGATGGTGATAAAACACATTCACCTTTGCAATTGGTGGAATGACGGCACGAAGACAAACAGTTACAAAATATACATGATAATTTCTTTATTCATCAGCCAGCTGGTTGATGATGTCAGGGATTCAAGCCTCTTCGACTACTGGGTCTACTCTTCTACCCTTCGCCTCTAAGGGCATCAGCTTCACTCTCTAACCATTTATCTATGGCTGTAATTGTGACTCTCTCTCCAACTTCGAACCCCATCTGAATATATTGAGAATCTCCTTTGTTTATGACGTCAGAGGCGTGGTCTCAATGTGACTTTATCACGTTTCAATTCACCCTCTGATACACACCTCTGATAAACAAAAGAAATCCGTAAATTAAATTGTATCATTTAACCTATTTGTTACATAAAATTTTAAACTTTGTTATTGCCCATTCTTTCAACTGACACATTTAATATCCAGTTATTTAAAAAAAAATACAATCGCTCTTTTTCTGACATATATAATATTTAGTTATTTTTAAAAGAATTAACAGTCGACTGCATTCCTAGGACTTCAATTGTCCATTATCTTTTAACACTTGCCGACAGGGTTCGATTCTAGCCTTTTCTCTAATATCATTTTCACTTATCTAGTCTGTCTTCTTACTTACATGAGAAGGGGACAGCCCTTCTTATGTAACATTATTAAGGTCTTTATAAATTAGCGACCTATAGGTAATGTAATCTGTGACAACATATAGCCTTTCTTTCAACAAAGCGCCGACCCCATAGTTGTGTGCCGTTGATTACTACCCCATCTCTTCATCGGTCTTCGTTGGCCGTGTCATCCTCTTTTGGTTCATACTATACTGGCAGCTGAACATACGCGGTCACAAAGTGAAAGTGAAATAAGTCGTGGAACAAGAAAGGAAAAACACAAACACCAATGTTTCACTTATATTTGACGGTTGGACTTGAAAATATGTGTGTGTCTTCTCCTAGTTCTATCGATGTTACGTTCGTCTATCAGTCGCAATTCGACTCTCTGTTTCGCAGCTCTAAAAATTTTCCATAAGTGTTGCTATCAGCCCCAATCCGTCGCAACCAGCAGCTCGATGTCAACTAACTGTTTTCTTCTGCATCAATATCTGAAGTCGCCCTCACCCCAGGCCACCAGGAAGCTCCCCTTCTCTTGTAATCTGTTCTGTAGGTTTCTATTGTCATTGTCAAATCTGTAGGTTTCTATTGTCATTGTCAAATCTAAAAGGCTCGATCTAAAAAATACCTGCAGATTCATTGTTTGCTACTTCCTATTTCATTGTACATTTGTGTGACACTTCCTATCTATTGTTCCCCTCCCCATCAGCACTTGGTGACTTATGGGTCACCTTCATAGTATCACAGAATCTAATTGTTAATAAGTTTTAGTTTTGTCAGCAAGTAAAAATATCTCTGGTGAAGCACGGAACTATTAGTATTATGTATAACAGTGTTAGGGTATTTAACTTTTTCTTACATGTAATTCTCTTAGCTAGATTAATTAGAGCATTTTTCAATTCATCTAGGAGATCGTTCTGTTTATCAAAGTTAATAGGTGCCTTTAGGAATAAGGAAGCTGTTAAGTTTTCGACTTGATTTTTTTTCAGCTCCTCATAAGAATATTCTGGAAGGCAACAATTATGCGAATCATGTTTATTGAGAAAATTAGTAGAATTTATAAAAGGAGATTTATCTCTATCTCTATCTCTGCTATTATATAAAATTAACTTTGTGTGTGTATGAGTTTCTTCCTCGTAGTTTTCTAAACGACAGAGTCTGTCTTTTGCGAATTTCACACAAAGCTAATTTATATGTCTGGCAGTGTTCTTAGATATGATTTGCACAGAAATTCATCCGATAATTATCGAAAATAAAAAAGCCCGAACTGAAAATAGTCTTTCTTTCTTATAGTTTTTTTTTTTATTATAAGAAGAATTTTTACCGGGGAATAGTTTACGTTACACTGGCTAAGGGAAATAATAAAAATCTCAGCAAATCATTCCTTCTTAAAAAAAAAGATTTATTGTCATCTGGAGATATAGCTCAGTGATAGATCATTCGACTACAGATCGAATGATCCTCCTGTTCAAGCCCGGGTGTACCTCACCATTTTATTTTAATTTATTCTTATTAATGAGTTCAATTTACGGTGATAAAAGAGGTATCATTTAAAATCACCGCTAATCATTTCTTCGTTTACATATTTTAAAATTACACAAAAATCAGAAGTAACTTTTCCAGGGCATTCATCGAAAAAGCAAATATCAGCTGACATGATAATGTAAACACACCCGGACAGAATTTGATGAACGACATTATTATTATTATTATTATTATTATTATTATTATTATTATTATTATTATTATTATTATTATTATTATTATTATTATTATTTTGATTATTATTATTTTGATTATTATTATTATTATTATTGTTATTTTGATTATTATTATTTTGATTATTATCATTATTATTATTATTATTTTGATTATTATTATTTTGATTATCATTATTATTATTATTATTATTATTATTTTGATTATTATTATTATATTATTTTGATTATTATTATTTTTATTGTTATTATTATTATTATTATTATTATTATTTTGATTATTATTATTATCATTATTTTTATTATTATTATTATTATCATTATTATTATTATTTTATTATTATTATTATTTTTATTATTATTATTATTATTATTATTTTTATCATTATTATTATTATTATTATTATTATTATTATTATTATTATTATTATTATTATTATTTTATTCATTTATTGTTTTTGCGAATTAGTCCACTCAAAAAATGATCCCTAGCAATATATAGCAATCAATACAGTGTTGATTCTATAATAATACATATGCAATCTGCATAAATTAAAATATCATGTTTAAACGTTATAATCGTACAATATTGGAATCGTTTCGTTATATATATATATATATATATATATATATATATATATATATATATACATATATACAGAATTTTGTCTGTGTGTGTGTGAGTTCGTTTCTTACAGACTCGAAAACGGCTGGGCCGACTTTTTAAATGTATATATATACTAGCGGGGGTACCCGGCGCTGCCCGTTTTTTGTGTTATTAAGGGAGAGGGTAAAGTAAAGAATAATCCTGTTTAAATATAAAAATAAAAATAAAAAGGATGTCAAAATTCCATGAAAAAGTCGCCCCCCCTCCCCTCCCAAAAAAAAAACAGCGGAGAAACGTAAAATTCCTTTAAAAGAGAAATCGGAAAAGCAGAAAGCATAAACAGGTGGAAAAAATGATGAACAACAAAACAAAAACAAACAAAAAAAAAACACAGTGAAAAGCGAAAAAAATGGCATAAATAACCCTTCGATTCGGTTAACTCCATGGTGCGTTTCACCCAGTAGAATTAAAATGTGGTGGCGGCTGAAGGAGGAATTTATTAGAGAGAAGAGATTTTACTACTTCTATTGATCTTAACCGATTTTGGCCGTGAACTTTCAGCAGATAGAATATAGGAATCTACGATTATCGAGGAAGTGGATAGGTAATATGCCTATAACACACCTCAGATATTGTGCTACAGTTTGTGCATATTACATTTGCATGAAATGTCTTGATTTTAATCCTATTAAGGTCAAAATCAGAAGGGGGAAAATGAGTTCATTTTATATATATATATATATATATATATATATATATATATATATGTTTATAAAACCGAGCCTTATAAAATACAACAGTTTAGTAAATAGCAAACGGTTTTTTTGAACAAAGCAAAGAATAAAAAGGAAAGAAGAGAAGAAAAGCTAAGATTATACAGATACGAAAAAAAAAAAAACAGACCTAAGAAAATTAAGATTAGAAATGAAAAATATATGAAAAATATATGAGTATCTAGTAATGGGGGAAAAGGACTATAGGTATATATCAGAAGGAAGAGCAAATAAAGAAATGAGGACCACAAAAAAAAAAGGAGTACAGAAAAACAAATAGGAAGGAAAGTAGTACAGAAAAATACAGAAAAACAAAAAAAGTCCAAACTTTATAGGGTTTTCCAAGTGACCTTAATTAAATCACATAAATTAATATACGAAGATATAATTTTATGCGTATCTTTTTTTTTTAGTATTTACTTGAACTGTGCTCAATACGCTTAAACATGATATTTTAATTTATGCAGATTGCGTATGTATTACTATAGAATCAATCATCTATTGATTATTATATATTGCGAGGGATAACTTTCCTGGTGGACTAATTCGCAAAAAGAATAAATAAATACAGTCAAAACTCGATTTTTGTACCTCGTAATTTAGGACGCTCGATTCAACGATACTTTTTATTTAATCAAAACAAAAAAAGAAAGCTGCGACGTATTTTCTTTTAATGTTACAACGTAGTATGTACGCGACTATAAAAGAAAACCATCGATAATTCCATTAGATGAAAACATTTAAATAAGAAGTGGCGGCAACTTTTTTTTTTTATAATTAAAAAGTATATGGTATGGTACGGTTATTAAAAAATTAGTCTTAAACCTTAAAAAAAAAAATCCAAAGAATGAAACACTTTTTAATAAAACAAAGGTTGAAATTTTTTACAGTACAACTATCGTCGCAATTTCATTTATTTTTAATGCTAAAACATATATGTTGGTTTTATTGATAGTATAAGCTCTATTATAGTAAAAAAAAAAAACGCCGTTTAATCCTTGTTTTATTAAAGAGATTCATTCTTTGTACTTGTTAAGATTAAAGACTAATTTTTTTTAAAACCTTACTATAACATTTACTTTTTAATTAAAAAACAAACAAACTTGCCGATCCTTCTTTTTTTTTTTAAAAAATGTTTACATCGAATGAAAAAATCGTTGGTTCATTGGTTTTCTCTTAATATTTTATCCACTCTGTTACGTTTAACAAAATTTCGTCGCAGTTTGCCTTTGAAAATGCTTTAATTTCATAAAAAATATCTATGGATCAAGCGTCCTAAATTACGAGATTAAGGACGCACGAATCTCTTACTAAAAGAGAGTCGTCCCTCTCTGCATAGAGAACTATTGTAAACCAACGTCCAACTTAATCTTATGGTTTACGTTTATAGTAGATATTGTTATGGAAAAGAAATAATACAGTCATGAAGTTTTCTAATGATTGCATGTGCTTGGTTTTATAATTTAATTAGTATGGGTGCCCGGCGTTACCTGAATGTTTGGAGGTGTGTGTTAAGCAAAAAAAAAAAAAAAAAAAAAAAAGAAAAAGTGGTTGTAGGAGGAAAAGAACGTGAAAAAATAAAGAAACAAAAATCTGACGTCTTTGCTGTTGCGCCCATTGCCAAGCCGGAAGTGACGTAGGTTCAAATTAAGTCTGGTTAATCAAAAGAAGACAACGACTTCCGAAAATATCGATGAAAACTGCCCAGTTGAAAATGAAGGAAATAATATTTTGGGACATTTTTTCGATATTTGTCATTCAAAGGGTCGAGCTTCAAAACGATACCGATCTCGTGAAAATCCGTCGCTTTTGTCGAAAGTTTTAGGCATACATACATACATACATACATACACACACATATGTTACTTTTAGACATGGTTTCATATTAAATTCATTGAGATATATATAGCCATGTTATATATCATTTTGAAGCAGGCTTTTCGATAGCATAGACAAAATTCAAATCCGCACGATTTTCTTGTTCCTGTTTAAAGTAGGCCGTAATATTAATGATGCGTTTGGCACAACGGTGGTTCAAGAAATTTCGCAATGGTGACAAGAGCCCCAAAGATGAAGACGGCCGACTGCGGTTGATAACGCGCATTTGAAAGCCTTCATTGAAGTCGATCCTCGCAAAACAACACGAGAAGTTGATGTCGAACTCGAGGTCGACCACCTAACAGTAGTTCGCCATTTAAAGCAAATAGAGAAGTCAAATTTTGGATAAATGGTTGCCGCATGAATTGAACGATAATAATAATAAAAAAAATCATCGTTTTAAGGCGTCTTCTACGCAACATTTCTCAAGCAGATTGTGACGTTTGGTACAGTGGTTGGATGCCGGAAATGCTCTACAAAACTTCCCGAAGCCGAAATTGTACAAAAAAAAAAAAAATGGTTATGTTGACTGTTTGGTGGTTTGCGGCTGGTCTCATCCATCAGAGCTCCTTGAATCCGGGCAAAACGATTATGGCAGAGAAGTACTGCCGACAAATTGACGAAATGCACCAGAAGCTCCAACGTATGTGCTTGAGATTGGTCAATATGAAGGGACCAATTCTTCTCCATGACAATGCTCGTCCGCATGTTGCTCAACTGACTTTGCAGAAGCTGAACGAATTATGCCACGAAACTGGCTAATCCGCCATATTCACCGGATCTCTCACCTATCTCACTTTTTCAAGCATCTCGACAACTTCTTGCGCGACAAATACTTCAAAATCCGAGATGATGCCGAATCGGCCTTCAATGACTTAACTACTTCCAGAACTCTGGATTTCTATGCTAATGGGATAAAAAAAAATTGTTTCTTGTTGGCAAAAAATGTGTCGATTCTAATGGTTCTTATTTCGATTAATAAAGTTTATTATGAAAGGAGTTATGATCTTTTGGAGTTGAACGTCAAAAAAAACAACAAAAAAACAAAATAACATTATCAATTTTGCTAAATGTTCAACACCCCCCACACACACACAGACACACAGACACACACACACACACACACACACACACACACACACACACACACACACACACACACACACACACACACACACACAAACATATATATAAATAAATTGATCAAAGAAGTATATAAGGGCTTTTTAAATGGAGACTTTTCGATATAATAAAAAATTCAAGCGATATATTTTTTCTTAACCCTTAAGTTTTTTTCGCCAACATTTTCAATAGCCTACTCTTTAGAGTAAGTGTGATTTTGCAGTGACCGAAATGATTCTGGCTAATAGTAAGATAAATAGTGTAAGGTAAAGAATGTCCAATATTTTCCTTTTTCACGCACCTTTGATTACCTTGTTCCATGTTATATGTTATGTTTTTGTAGCAAATAAATAGCTTAAAGTGTAGTACTTGTTCAGATACTACAATTTATCCTTTCTGTCATTGGTCAGTTAAGGTGAAATCTTCTTCCAATCTCGCGTATCCCTCCTTAGAGAATAGTATTATGTACATTAAAAACCAACCTGGTGTCTCAACCAGTTTCCGTCCCTTAACTAAAATCACGTTCATTCAAAATGAGAATCTATTTTTAGGCGATTATGTATTAACACACTGAAAAATTGGACAGATTTAGAATTTAAACTGGGAGATCAGTTTCATATACAAATTAATTTGCTCCAAATCGAGTACATGAAAGAGTACATGTACATTTAATAAGAGTCGTTCAATATCATCGATAATTATACCACAAAACATCACCATCAAATCAGTATAGTCAAGGAAGAAGGAAACAGGAAAGAAATTTCAAATGAACCAAATCATCATTAAGGCTGCTGCAAAGAAGGTGGGCTCCCTCTAACATACTAGAAAGTTACTTACGACTGAAAGTATCCTGTACCTCTATAAGGCCACAATTCGCCCATGTATGGAGTACTGTTGTCACATTTCGGCTGGTGCATTTGCTACTAGTCCCTCACTCCTGGACATGGTCCAACAGAGAGTCGCACACCTAATAGGTCCTGAACTGTCATCTAAGCTTCCATCTCTGTCCCATCGACGAAATGTTGTATCCCTCTGCCTGTTCTACAAGTATTTTAATGGTGGATGCTCCGACGAACTAACTACTCTGTATCGCCTCTACGCAAATACCACCGACAAACCCGACAAGCAGCAAAATCCCACCCATACACAGTAGCCTTCTACTCTAATAGTTTCTTCCCTAGAACTGCCGGGTTCTTTCTTCCCCAACTGTTCTGACATGCAGAAGTTCAAGTGTAATGTGAACAGACATCTTGCTGCTCAACCCCCTACATAGTATCCATTCAACTTATGTCCCTGATAGTAGCCCCCTACATCAAAGTGGCACTGTGCCTTGTTTGGAGTGAAAATGTAATTATCAAAATCACTATCGTTAACAGTAACAATAGCAGCAACAGTGACACCCTCACCCCTAAAATCCAATCCATCATCATCATGGTAGAGGCAGTGAGAGAGTATCCTATGTATTTGTTAAAGAAAAACCGCCTGTTCTCGTAAGTGAGTTAATATGAGATAGGATAGTCGAGGATTCGAACTTGCCAAGCTAGATTTGGAATTGAGAATTCCGATCATAAGTTAAAATAAACACAGAATGTTATTGAAAATGGAATATAGAATTACCATTGTTTAGTTCACACAAAATAGTTAGATATCTGTTTATTGAAAAAGGAATGTAATGATGTAATTTTGTTTCTGTTAAAGAAATGAAATTAAAATAAGGAATTTAAAAACGGACAATGGAAAATGTTTGTAAAGTGGGTTAATCAAAAATTAGGTTAGAGAGTCGGTTTTGTGGAAACGTGAGACGTGTCAGGCCACGTGTCTGATATGCACGTGTTGGTCATGCAATTACATCATGAGTTTTCAATATAGTTGGAGCTTAGCAAAGGGTAAGTCGGTCAGTCAGTCAGGGGAGAAGAGAGAAGTCAGTGAGTCAGAGACAGAGCTGACATGGAACCTTGGAAGCGAATGGCGAAGAAAGAATCATGTAGAGACTTGAATTCCTTGATGCAAAGTCGGTCGGAATGGAATAAACGAATATCATCATAATTTTGTATCTGCGTCTTCGTGTTATGTTATCCAACAACAGAAAGGTATTGTGAATTTATATTATAAGAACTTTGGGAAAATCATCATCTCAAAAATAGGTAAAGAAATATATGTGTCAATGTTATAGAAACACTCCCATTCACAGAACTGTCAAACAATATAAATGTCAAACTATCTCCTCTAACTATCGGTCTATCTATCTATATATCAAATCTCCTCTCATTGTGTATTACATGCCGTCGGCTCTCCTGTATTAATATGTACCCTGTCTCTTTATATATACCCTGTCCATCTCACACACAATATGATTTCTCACTAATACGAACACACAACAACAAAGATATAATATACGTCATCTCTTCTGAAATAACCCCTATGAACATATTTACAAAGCCACCATTCGCTCATGCATGGAGTATTGTGTGCCATATCTGGGCTGGTCCATCTACCGTTTGTCTCTCAGTCTTGGACAGAATCCAAAAACGCGTCTTAATTCTAATAGGTCTCGCACTATCGGTCAAGCTTTAACCTCTGTCGCATGGCGGAAATGTTGCATCTCAGTGCCTGTTTTTCAAGTACTTTAATGGAATGTACGCTGATGAACTCATGGCACTTGTACCCACCCTACAGCGTACATAATCCCGATTAACTCGACAAGTAGCAAAATTCCACCACTTCACTGTTGAGGTCCCTAGACGCCGGAAAGCCTTCTACTCTAGCAATTTCTTCTCTCGCATTACTAGACTTTGGAACGCTATCCTTATTTTTTTACTTCCCTAACTTTACTAAACTGCAGGAGATTAATAACTGTAGTGTGAGCAGATATCTCGCTGCTCTATTCCCTAACAAACCACTATTAAACACGACGCCAAATTATAGCGTTCGAATTGTCAGTATTCCTTGTTTGGGATGTAAAATAGTACAAACATGAATCAGAGCTAAACCGCACGGAATTCCAGTTTTTTCCGGCTCTTCAAGGGTAGCCACGTTTGAAACCAAATGTTATTAGCACCGCAACTCTGCTAACAGAATCAGGATCCGTTGTCCTTTGGTCGTCTCATTTTCCATGTGTGTAACCGCAGATCAATAGAGTGTTGTTCTTTTTTGTTTTTGCAAACGTAAACCTTCCCCAACTTCACATACAACAGCTAAGACTTGCTGCTCTCGGTGTCGGTAGTACCCCCCCCACAAAAAAACTTCACATTAACTGCAATTACCGAGGAATACTTCACTCATACAAGACACTCTTGAGGCACGATCTATTCAAAAGTCCTACTCCCTCAATAACAAAATCATCATCATCATCATCATCATCATCATCATCATCATCATCATCATCATCGTCGTCGTCGTCGTTATCATCACCATCATCGTCATCATCATCGTCGTTGGTGTCATTATCAACATCATCACCGTCGTCTTCATCATTATCATCATCATCATCATCATTGTTTTAATAGTAAATACTAATGAAATATCATCATCATCATCATCATCATCATCATCATCATCATCATTGTTTTAATAGTAAATACTAAGGAAATATCATCATCATCATCATCATCATCATCATCATCATCATCATCATCATCATCATCATCATCATCATCATCATCATCATCATCATCATCATCAAGAACAACGAAACAACAGCAAACAACAAGTTTTTATCATTAGCATTACAATTAAAAACAATTTGGACAAAACGGAACAGTTCTTTAAACATCTTATTCACTGAAGAAGTGCTCTTTTTTCATAAATGAGGAGCACTACGCATGCGCATTGTGATTATGGTACTCCAGCACTTCCAGACTGGAGAAAATGGTTTCTTTAATATCCATTCATAAAAGATAAATAATTAAAAAAAAAAAAACAGAATCTGAAAAAAAAAAAAAAAACTATAGTAAGATGCTCACCATGCAGATAATCACACGAAAATATTGATTAGAAAATAATCGAGCAGAAACATTCATAAGATGCATTCATTAAATATGCACGCTTTAGAAGGAAAATTCTTTTCCATATAGAAGCGTGATAGACCACGAAAAGCTTACTTAAAATGTAGGCTTCAAAGAGTAATGAACAAGCTATGCCAAACGTACGCCTGACCGACCAGCTAAGATACTGCTTTTAAACTTACGCAAAACGGACTAGCTAAAATGCGACTGGAAGTTTACGTGTGACAGACCAGCTAAGATACTGCTTTTGAACTTACGCAAAAAAGACTAGCTAAAATGCGACTGGAAGTTTACGTGTGACAGACCAGCTAAGATACTGCTTTTGAACTTACGCAAAACAGACTAGCTAAAATGCGACTGGAAGTTTACGTGTGACAGACCAGCTAAGATACTGCTTTTGAACTTACGCAAAACAGACTAGCTAAAATGCGACTGGAAGTTTACGTGTGACAGACCAGCTAAGATACTGCTTTTGAACTTACGCAAAACAGACTAGCTAAAATGCGACTGGAAGTTTACGTGTGACAGACCAGCTAAGATGTTATTTCAAGCTTACGTGTGATATGCAAACTAGTGGTTAATTTAAAACCTTATAGTTACAAACAAACTACCTCACTATTTCAAACTTATGCGTGACAAACAAAAATGCTACTTTCAACTTGCCTGTGACAATGCTATTGCGAACTTACACGTGACAAACCAAGAAATATACTATTTTAAACTAACGCGTTACAGACCAACAAATATGATACTTAAAACTTACACGCGACAGACCAGCTAAAATGCTAATTTAAACTTACGCGTGACAGACACACAAAAATGCTATTTCGAAACTTATGCGTAGCTGACCGATGAAAATGCTAATTGGAATTTACACGTGACAAACAAACTAAAATGCTATTTTAAAACTTTACACGTGACAGATCCACTGAAATGTTACTTTAAAAATTACGAATGGATATTTTTTGTTTCTTTATTAAGCACGGTCATAAAACCGTTAGCAATAGACATAGCTGATTAGGAAATGAATAAAATTTAGAACATTACGATAGTTAGCCCCTCCCCCCCCAAAAAAAACACTGAAAATGTGACAGTAATACATATTCAGTCACACAATTCTAAGGCAGCACGTTCAGGACAGCAGAACATGATGCAAGGAGAGCAAACAAGTTCCTGATGAACCGCCCCCCCCCCAAGTAATCCAATTTATAAAACTTTCACTACTTATGCTTACTACGCTATAAGCACATTGACTAATATATACCGATTAACCCTAATCCTCGAGTGGTCTACGGGTCTTGATAAGTAGTGATTCCTGTTTGTTTGTTTTTGTTTTACGGCATATCAACCCTTTTCAGGTTATTTAATGCCGAATCCAGTGATTTTGAAGAACAATTTTTTAATCGAATATATATATATATATATATATATATATATTTTTAAGTTGGTTTCTATTTAACCCGCAGTTGGGACCCTAACAAGTACTAGCACTTCGGAGTGGACCTGGGAGCAATGCCAATTAAAGGGTGGCTCCACACTTCCCAAAGCCCGCAAGCTGGGCATCACCATCGGATATAGTTCAAGGTCATATCCAGTACCGGTGATTCTTGTGTAAAACAAATACATCCCTGAGCAAACTATGCAGAGGGTCTAATATGGACGTATATCGTCGCAGGTTTGGTCTGTTCAGCAGCAATACGGAAAAATATTTAAGCATTGCGGTAGGAGAAGAACCGCAGAATAATGTGTAGGTAACAGAAGCAACTGTTATAATCCGGCGAGTTGACAGCAGATCTAATCCAATCAGATCATATGCTCCAGATGGGACCAGGGTCGCGGCAGGGAATATATAGTATATATCTGATGGCACGACGCTGCAAACACCCAAGAGAATCAGAAAACACTTTACCAACTCCGGCGAACACCAGAGACTCGCATTTCAAGTGGGTTCGAATCATTGTCAAATGTATTTATGATGAATTTGGTAGCTCAGGATAGGCAACCCGTAAAGCTCAATATTAACCCTGTTGGATATATTTGCAACCATTGCACCGACAAAGATTAGCAGTAGTACTAAAAAGCCGTGGTTGGTTCTACACAAAGCCTTCACCGCTATAAACAAATCATATGTGTAGATTTCCGAGCAAATTACTATGGTGGCGGAGCTCATACGTCGAAACTGACAGATGGGGCTACCATATATTTACGCGCGTGCGCACACACACACACAATGTAAAATACAGTTTTTTAAACAGTAATTTACAAGTGATTGTTATACCTGGGAAAAAGAGGTGTTATTACTCCCAGGTAGTTATGGCATTTCGAGAATGGCACAAATGTGCCTTGAAACAAAATTCCATGCCCAGGGATAGGAGAGAAATATCTAGAATACAAAAGCATGACTGTTTTTGCTGGGTTGAACACAGTGCCCTAGTCTTCCGCCCACATACTTTTATAAAATGACGCATGACGAGCCAAATGAGAGACCAGTTAAAGGTTAGCAGACTTGCCAAAATGCTATTTCAAACAAACGCGTGAAAGCCCAACTATGCTACTTTAAAACTTACACATGGCAGACCAAATAAAACTCTGTCTCGAAGATAAAGTGTCCGACGGACGGACACAACGTCTTCTTAAAATACTAGGCCGCGTCTCAGCTGAAGTGTGATAGATCGACCTACAGAACGATCAAGCCTCTTGTAGAGACGATAGGACGCATCTAAAAATATAAAACAAAAAAAAATTTCACACTTCCATTTACAAAATAGAAAAAGCAACGACCATTAAGCATGTGCAAGTTGATCCTGTCTTGCGCTTTCTTTTACGCTACTCTCTTATGGCAATAACAAACGTTATAATTCATTTATTATACATCAGTTTTGTTCATTTATTATTAAACTTGAAGCGCCAAAATACATGAAACAGCAGAACACTAGATTTTAATTTGGCCCAATGACGGATGTTTGATGTAGAAATTCTAGCGTTTTTCTGGTTTGGGTAACTATCTGTCTTGATCGTGGAATGTGTCTAAAAAATGTGCCACTCTACACAACTTTTAGAAATTTTTTGGCACAAATGCACTTTAACTCACCGGAAGCATTTTTTTTTGTTGTTTTCATTTTCGAAAGAATTATACTAGTGAAAGGAAAGGCAATACCTTTATTTTTTTTAAATAACCATATATATATATATATATATATATATATATATATATATATATATATATATATATATATATATATATATATAAATCGAATAGAATTCTTCGGATTTTTATGTTATTTTTATTTAAAATTTTTTTTCTTTTTCATAAAAAAAAGGCACAAAAATACATTCTATCGATTTAATAATATTCTAAACTGAATATTATATTTTATTTGTGTTTCATAAAATATGTTTATTTTGAAAACACTTATTTTTTAAAATATAGAATGCTATAATGTATTTGTACATTTTAAATATAGTTTATTTTGAAATACTGTTGTTGAATTTTTAACAATTTCGATTGAATTAAATAAATGCTTCCTTATGGATTACATCTTGCCTCGGAAAACAGCAGATTTATCATTCAATGAGACGGTAAATTTGTTAACAGAACTTTTCTCGCCGAAAACGTCTCTTTTCCATAAGCGTTGGAGATGTTTGAATGTCGTAAAAGACGATAATGACGATTTTCTACCTACGCAGCTGTAGTGAACAAACACTGTGATGACTTTAAGTTGTCTGAACTAACAGCAGACAATTTTAAATGTCTTGTGTTTGCGCAAGGGTTAACCTCGGGAAAAGATGCGGAAATCAGGCGCAGAGTCCTTACAAAATAAGAAAATGAACCGAACTTAACACTTCAAAAATTGACTGAGGATTGTCAAAAAGTAGAAATTATAAAAAAGATGCAAGAAATATCGAAGCAGGCATCGTGAGTATAAAAAAAGTAACTAAAAAAAAACCCGTCGAAATGGCAAACAGACACTAAAAAAGCACCGAGTGCTTGTTTCAGATATGGTGGAATACATTGGGTAAGAGATTGCCCATTTTTAACAAAAAGATACCATTTATGTAATAAGATCGGTCATAAAAGTTCGCACTGTAGGAAAACTCAGAATAGAAGCCGTGTACGTCAAACCAGAACTAAGGACGTCGTAGATGAAAATCTACGCAAATATGTAACGGTTAACATTTTCCAATTAGATAGTGGATCGGGTCTTTCAATAATAAATCTCAAAACGTGGAAAATATTACGAAAGCCGACTATGTTAAAAACCAACAGAACGGCGACGGCCGTTAATGGTACAAAAATTCATTTTGAAGGTGAATTAATTACAAACGTCACTATACGGGGGGAAACAAAAAAACTAAGATTGTATGTGCTAAATGATAGTGAGAACCTGTTCAGTTCTGAAAGCATGGAAGAGTTTCGTCTCTGGGATCTTCCTATATCCACATTCTGCAAGAAAATAGATACCCACCAAGCAGAAACGGAGAAACTTATAATTTGTTTTAAAAAGGATTCACAAACATATTTACTCCTGGCCTGGGGAGATGTACAAAAATGGCCGCAGATTTTAAGTTGAAACTTGGCACACAACCGGTGTTTAAAAAGAAACGTAATGTCCCGTTCACTTCCCTGAACAAAATAAATCAGGAACTAGACAGATTAGAAAGCATCGGTATACTGACTAAAATTGAATATAGCGTGTGGACTGCTCCGGCAGTTTACGTAAAGAAAAGGTCCGGGGAAATTCGCGTTTGCGCCAACTTCGCGACCGGACTCAACGGATCTTTAGAAGATTTTCACTATCCATTACCTAATCCAGAAGAAGTGTTCACGAAATTAAATGGCAGCAAGTTTTGTTTCTAAGATCGACCTAAGCGACGCTTACCTACAGGTTCCAGTAAACGACAAAAGCGCTAACCTCCTCTGTATTAAAACTCATCGGGGTTTGTACAGATACGAAAGACTCGCGTTTGGTCCGGCTTGGACACCGCAATCGCATATCTTGATGACATTATCATAGCAAGCAAAAGCAGGGAGGAACATGAAAAACATATCAGACAAGTATTCAGTTGAATACAAGATTATGGATTTAAGATCAAAGCAGATAAATGCGAGTTCTTTTTACAAACAATTAAATACCTGGGTCAAATAATCGATAAAGATGGCAGACGCCCAGACCCAGATAGGGCGATCACTATTAAAGAAATACCGGCACCAGTAAACATAACTCCATTGCAGAGTTTTTTTTAGGTTTGGCAAATTATTACCAAGGGTTCATCCCAAATATGCACAAATTGCGCGCACCACTTAATGAATTGCTGGAAAAGGATAAGGCTTGGGAGTGGACAGAAGATTGCCAGACATCATTCCAAGAAATAAAAAGAATTCTGACTTCAAAACTATTCCTAGCGCATTTCAACCCGCAGACACTAATCAATATGGCGTCGGGGCGTGCATGCTACATCGAATGCCGGATGGCTTGAAACAGCCTATTGCTTTCGCATCACGGACTCTCTTGCCAGCGGAAAAGAATTATTCTCATTATTATATTTGCAGTTTCAAAATTCCACCGGTTCTTGTACGGAAGACATTTTTTTCTACAAATTATTACCAAGGGTTCATCCCAAATATGCACAAATTGTGCGCACCACTTAATGAATTGCTGAAAAAGGATAAGGCTTGGGAGTGGACAGAATATTGCCGTTGATATACATTTTTGGATAAAAAAAGGACTTCCAACATTCACTGCGAACCGACTATTAAGATGGGGAACTATTCTGCTGAACTATAATTTTACAATTCAATTTCTCCCCTCAAAACAACTAACCCATGCAGACGGTCTATCGAGACTGAATCCTGCAAAAATGGAACCTTTGAAGATTCAGTAATCGCGGCACTATGTATTAATAGTGATGTAAAAACCATGATAAACAATATTATCCGCGAACTGCCGGTCACACTTCAGGAAATTAAGTCAGACTCCCTAAATGACAATTTCATTCAAACCACGAAGCAGAAATTAGCACTGGGTGACACCAGTTCAGATATTTTTTCTGGTTGCGACAAAATACTGTTATACGGTGAAAGGGTTGTCATCCCCCAAACCCTTCAAAAAAGAATTCTCAGGGATTTTCACATGGGGCATCCAGGAATAAACAGAATGAAAAGCCTAAATAAAAGTTTTGTTTATTGGCCAGCTATGGACCAAGATATTACCGACATGGTGAACAGATGCAAAGGATATGCTTTGGCTGCAAAAGCACCATAACATATAAACCTTGGCCTAAGGCTGAACAACTATGGTCGAGGATCCACATCGATTATGCGGGACCCGTGGAGGATTTTTACTACCTGATAGTAGTTGATTCTTACTCTAAATGGCCAGAGGTACTAAGGTGCCAAAAACCGACCACGGCAACAACGACAGATTTTTTTTATTGGAATTGTTTGCTCGGTTTGGGGTTGTAGACTGTTTGGTTAGCGACAACGCTGCACAGTTCTCCTCGACAGAGTTCAGAGAATTCTGCGAGACTTATCAAGTCAAGCATATTACGATACCCCAGTACCACGCCAGAAGCAACGGCCAGACCGAACGCTTCGTCGATACGCTTAAAAGGGCATTAAAAAAGGCGCCCGGTTCACCGACAGAAAAGGCCCTTCAGCAATTTCTGCAGGTTTACAGAATCACGAGAAATCCGAACAAACCAGATGCGGGATCCCCAGCAGAAATCATGTTTGGACGGAAAATAAAATCCGTATTTGATAAACTGCTACCCAAACACATAGTATACAACAGAACCTCTACAATGCCAACGAAACGGTTTAACAGCGGAGATAACG
This sequence comes from Euprymna scolopes, assembly GCF_053919585.1. Taxonomy (NCBI): domain Eukaryota; kingdom Metazoa; phylum Mollusca; class Cephalopoda; order Sepiida; family Sepiolidae; genus Euprymna; species Euprymna scolopes. The sequence continues at coordinate 43,386,395 of NC_136524.1, read as the reverse complement.
TGTATTTTAGATATTTTCGAAATAATGTTTCTTTTTGAGAACAGGGCACGATCTTACGAAGAATCGGCCATGTTACATACATCATTCAGGGCCCAAAGTTCCAACATAAGAGGCACCTGAACGAAATCAGGAAACGCTTCTACGAGGATCAAGAAGAACCACCGCAGGACAGCAGTGAGGCGATGGAAACTGTGTGACTGTTTTCGCATAGACCCTCCAAAAGGGATGTAAGAACCGATACGCTCCGGCAAAAAGAGAAAGCGCACAGACCCCTTGGTAGTCTGCCCCAAAAGGAAGAAATACTGATTTTCACAACCGCGGAAATCAGCTTGGGAGGGGGTTGTTGTGAGGGAATCACCCTCCAAATGGACTGTTCTATCCATTATATAAGCCATAGACCTTTTGATCCCAGGTGTGGATTAAACACCAGAGCGACCCTCGCCTGCTCGGTGACGTTTACTACTCTTTTCAGTTGTAACCTTTTTACGTTGTTGTTCCAGTAATACGTTGTTTAAACTCTATTCCGTTGTTCTGTTTTCTTTGTGGCTTATTGCAAGCCACACACACACACACACACACACACACACACACACACACACACACACACACACACACACACACACACACACACACACACACACACACACACACACACACACACATATGTATAGTAATTAAAATATATGGCGATTAAGCTACACTGAATATTCCGCCTTTCATCCACTCTAGGATTCTTCAGGCTTATGCGCGAATTTTTCTTTATTAACTAGCTCTACCTGCGTATTGAGCACTTTTGAAGTAAATACTTAAAGTTTTCGCATAAATTTATACTTTCGCATATTAATTTTATGTGAGTAAATGAAGTAGTCATATATATAAATATATATATATATATATATTTGTGTGTGTGTGTATCTGTATACGTGTGTATGTGTAATTTTATGCTTAGTAAGCTTAACAGACATAAAAATTCTTCTTAAAAGTTTTAAATATTACTTTGTCTAATACTCCAAGAAATTTTTTTCGTGAATTTTTCGTATTTTCCGATTTTTTTTTCAACTTTTAATTTGTCTTCAACGTTTATACATTAAAAAGAAGAATTTTTTTTTTCTTTTTGAAACAATAAAATAAAAGGCCTAAAATATATTATTACCGCCTCTTTCTTTCTATGTCATAGTAGGGGTGGGGCTCCTACTGTCTCTCTTGTTCCTGCTGTCACCTTATGGGAATGTCATAGTTCAGTCGTTTCAGCCATGACAACATAACGTCACGGGCTTGTACAGAAACGCGCTGCAGCCCGACGGTAGGGACTTTAATAATTTTGGCACTTTCCACGCATACGTGTGAAAATGCAATTTGCACTCTTTCTTTTTTTTTGTGAAATAATTCTTAGTATTAGCAAAAAAATAATTGAACAAAAATATATATATATATATATATATATATATATATATATATATATATATATGCTCTGAGAATGAGAGAGAGAGAGAAAAAAAGAGAGAGAAAGAAAGAGAGAGAGACAGAAAGATAAAGAGAAAGAGAGAGAGAGAGAGGAAGTGAGAAAGAAAGAGAGAGAGAGAGAGAGAGTGTGTGTGTGTGAGAGATTGAGAGAGAGCGAAAGAGAAAGAAAGAGAGAGAAAAGGAGTGAGAGAGAGACAGAGAGAGAAAGAAAGAGATAATGAAAAAGTTCCTCACGTTAGCAATAAACGAATAAATAAATACGCATAATCAACCACAGACAGATTTGTTTCGCTGTGTCACAACTCTGTTGTGTGCCACTTATCCAAAGCCAGGGATCGAACCAACAGCCATAATCAGTATTTAAAAAAAAAAATTTTATTCAATTTTCACCCCAAACAAGGCGAAGTGTAACTTTGAAGTAGGGGGCTACTATCGGGGACATAAGTTGCAGGGATATTATGGAGGTAGATGAGCAGCAAGATGTCTGTTCAAATTACACTTGAACTTCTGCATGTCAGTACAGTTGGGGAAAGCAGAATCCCGGAAGGGAGTTCCAAAGTCTAGCAGTTCTAAGGAACAAACCATTGGAATAGAAGGCCTTCTTACACCTAGGGATCTCTACTGTGAAGGGGTGGGATTTAGCTGCTTGTCGGGTTTGTACGTCGAGGGGGTACAAGTGCTTGTAGTTCGTCAGAGCATTCTCCATTAAAGTACTTGTAAAACAGGCAGAAGGATGCAACATTTTGTCGATGGTACAGAGGCTGAAGCCTAGATGACAGTTCAGGATCTGTTGGCGACTTTCTATTGAACCCTGTCCAGGAGTGAGAGACAAGTAGCAGATGCACTAGCCCAAATGTGACAACAGTACTCCATATATAGGTTAATGGTGGCCTTATAGAAGCACAGAATACTTTCAAAACTAGTTTTCTAGCACGGTATAGAGAGCCCACCATCTTCGCAGCAGCCTTCAAGGTATCTATTCCATTTCATGTTCCCTGTAAACGTTAGGCCGAGTTTAAAGGAAGTACTTTCGGGTAATGTGTTCTTGGCCATTGCTATTGGTCATAGAGAAGGAGTATCTCTAACTACCAGACCAAAGAACAGCCGTGATGATAAATGCATATATCTACAATGACTTTATCTAAACATTATCCACCACTTGATAATGCCATGCTTCTTTATTTACAAAGAGATTTGCAGTACCCTAATACCAGCAGGTGATATCATTAATGTTAGTGCTAAACCCGATATAAGGAGCTTATACAGTTATCCACATACAGACTGTTTGCTGTATCGCACCCTTAAATGCGGCTATATATATATATATATATATATATATATATATATATATATATATATATATATATATATATATATATATATATATATATTAGTGTTGGGACGATTAATCGGAATCAGAATCGGGAATCGGAAAAATCGGAAGATTTAGGGGTATCAGAATAGGTATCGGAAAAATTGATGCCTATTTTCCGATGCCAAAACGATTCTTTAAATTATCTTTTTTTAAAATTTGATTTTGTTTAAAACAAACTTTTCCATTGCTGGTAGTAATGATAAGATCATAAATATGTATTGATTTTGTAATACCAGTAAAGCTAAAATCGATAGATCACCCCCCCCACGAGCGTATTTTGACGTTTACGAAAATATCTGCATTTTTAACATGCGCGTTTTTATGAAAATCGGGGAAAATAACAATCTTATAGTTAAATAATTAGAGATTCATAAAGAATTGGAATCGGGAATTGTATCGGAATCGGGAATTTAGCAGAGAATCGGTAATTGTATCGGAATTAGGAAAAATATTGGAATCGTTCCATTACCTATATATATATATATATATATATATATATATATGTGTGTGTGTGTGTGTGTGTGTGTGTGTGTTGTGATTTGAAATTTCCAGTTATATACATAATAAGAGAAAAAATAAATATGATTGAACTCACAATTGAACTCGTTGCTTATAAGTACAGCGACCAAAATTCATTGGCCGCCATGCACGTTGAAAATGTTATGTTGTCTTTTTTCTTTCCTTTTATCGAGTGAAAAATTCGTATTTGTTATGGCTGTCTTTCTTTATTTGTTTTTTTTTCAAATATTATGTATTTTACAAAACAAGGCAAATAATTCATTGTAAACAAATATATTATGTATAATATACAAATTGAACATTTTTGTTAAGTCGCTAAGCACAATTTTAAGAATTACACAGGTGTGCATTAGTTTTACTTGTGTATAGCAGTGATAATGCACATTTATGCATGTATATTGTATTTTTTTGTTTGTCTGAAAACTGAACTAATGTTGAGAAATAGTTTAACGGTCATTATATAAACACATGATACTGTTTATCTGAAAACTGAAAAAGAGGATAATTTTTATTAAGTACTTAAAATGTTTAGGTACGCAAACTAAAATATCACCATTTTATCAATATTCCTAAACGGCCAAAGTACAAGATGTCCAAAGACTCACTGAAGAGTTATAAAAACCTTTGTCATTTTACCATTTATGATTATTTTTTTCTCAATTTCAGATATTTTACAGATAATATTTTGGAAATTTATAATGAACTAGTAGGACTCGTTAGCCGGCATGCTCCTCATCGTAAAATAATTAAACTACGGTTGGTTTTGTTGTTGGCTGTGGTAGATAATCCACAAGTCCTAATGAACGGGTTTCGAAAGGCACCCCATTTTATGAGGGATGATACTGTCCAAGTATTTGCCCCAAATTCAACCTTGATATATGTCGTCAGCATACCTACTCGCAAACACTGTAAAAAATTAGGGTGGGTGAGAGTGTCGTGCAGAGAGAAGTACACTTTTTATCGCGCGTGCGTAGAACAGTGAATTACAGTGCATAATGCATGTCATTATATCTCGAAAACTACATGTCTCCGCCAAAGTTAAAATAGATTGCCTTATTCAGCATAGTCTAAAGCCTATGAAAGTCGTCAGATTAAAAGAAATATTCTAGTTGGTGCTAAAGTAAAAAGTGCCTAATGTAATAAAGGGGAAATTTGTACTTTGGCGGTCTAAATTATTTGACAGACAAAGAAATTAAAAGAATAAAAAAATATTTGTGATGTAACTATACATTCCATAAATTAATGATTCAATTGGCATTGGTGTCGTAACCCACAGTTTAAAAACCACCGGTTTTGAGTTGTAATGCATTTTCGCCATTTTCTTTATGAGAGAAACATTGGGTAAAACAATTCTAATTTTTCGAAACACGCATTATGCAGTTTAAGAAAAAAAAAGTAAATTGAAAAACAAATGTTTGTTATGACTTTTATCAGTTTTCAATTATAACGTTCTACTAAATTGAAAGATCGTATGTATAAATTCACAATGATCTATATTTGTAATTTAAAAATATTATGTTATTTTCAGTTGCCTGCACTTATGTTATCGAAGTGGCAGTAACTATACTTTCACCTAACACTTTAATGAACAAAAGAATATTATTTATTTATTCTTTTTATTTTCGACTTCTCTGCAATATATCTCAAGAAGTTTTATAAGTAAATAAATTCGTGCGGTTTTAACAACAGAAAATTCAAGTTTTACAATTTAGTTGCGTTTACTGAATTGTTATGTGAAAGTACAGAATAGTTACGACGCAACTGAAAAGTCTTTTTTGTTCCGATTACAAAGTAAAATCATGGTGAATTTACTCGAACGATCCTTTATCTCGCCAAGTCCTTTTCTTCCTATAAAAAATATACAATCATTTTATTATATTTTTGGAGATGTGGATTGACTTAGCGAGATAAAAGACTGCTTAAATAAATTCACAATGATTTACAATTGTATGAAAAAATATGGTATATTCAGTTGCGTGCACTTGTGTTAACGAACTGCCAGGTGTTTTGTACCTATTCTGTATTTTCAACTAACAATTTTATTTATTGTAAAATTTTAATTTAACCCGTAAAAACTATTTTAAAAATTAGCATGGTAACGTTAGTGAATGATCATTACTTTACATATTTCTTTTCCAAAGGAGCGTTTGAATAAATTCACAATGATTTAAATTTAAACTTTTTTGTAAATATGTCTATATACATAAGTATTAAAAATAATGAACAATGTAGGTAGAAAAGCATTTATTCATATTAGTAACGTTTGTTTAATCATTTATTTATGTTTTTTTTTTTACTTCTCTGCAATATATCCCAAGGACTTTAAATCCTAATACTGGAGTTTAGATGAAAAAAGAAAGAACTTTTTATTTGTTTGTCGCTTTAATCGGTTTTGAATTAACAATTATAACGCGTGATTGGCCTAAATAATACTGTAACACGGCTTATTTCTCTCTCTCACACTCTCTCTCTCCCATACTCTGTATCTCTCTATCTCTAACTGTCTCTCCCTCCGAGTGACTGGAAACAGAAGCAGTTTCGCGTAGCTGTTTATGATTTAGGGTGTCTGTTGATGCTGAATAAATGTAATAGCATTGTTAATGCTTTATTTTTTTAAATGTAATATTTTCACAAATAAACAATAAAAGTTAAGAGTTTGTAATCGGAATAATTTCGTGAATTATATAAATAAAAAGTAAGAATATAGTGTACTTACAGAAATAGCCGCCTGTTTTATAGTTGAGAACTGCTCGTTTAGTGGGGGAATAACCGAATAGGGGAACTACAGAATGCATACTTCTCAGCTAATCAGCTTGGCCGGATTTACGGACGGAGAAATCATTATTTGTGCAGGATGTAGGGGTAAAGAATATGCGATTGTATAGGAAATCTGCAATCAGGGATAACACCCAAGAAAGTACGAAAAAGTATAAATGCACTCGGTGTAGAATGGTGTCGTAAGAGGACTTGGTATAGTGGGGTGAAATTTGAGCTACTTCCTCTGAATGTTAGGACGATGATGATAATGGCGCTCCTAGGAATAAATGTAATGTTTTAATATTACAAAGTAAGTGGTATGTAATTGCGTCCTATAACTAGATAACGTAATGGTTAATGGCGTAAACATAATCATTCTGTATGTGCCATCTGTTGCTGTCAACCTACGGCAGTTTCGTCCAGAGGGGGAAATTGCGCCTCTTTTATTATATACAAGATAAGTATAGCATTGAACACCGTATGCAAGTTGTGAAATTATTTCACCAAAATCAGAGGTCAATTGTGTTGACTCAAAGAACCTATCGACGGCATTTTCATGTAAGACACAGCCCAGGTTACAAGACTTTCTCGTGGACATATCTTAACGAAAGAGTCTATGCTAACAAACCATGAATCCTGCAATCTAGAAATCCTGCAATCCGTCATGAATAATGTTTTGGAAAGGAGCACAAATATGCGAAGTTAAAAAAACATATTTGCAGTAAACAAAAAACAAACCTCCCAATGTCTTAGTCAGATTGTGTTAAAATTACAGGAAATATCATCAAAAATATATCTATTTAACGACTTTGCCGGCCCTCGTGACAAGATCAAAGTGTAGTATCTGTCCGGCAGATACTGCAAGCAAAGACCATATGTGGGGGCGACCCCACATATAAGACCTTGGTCAATGTAGGGGTAACCCTTCATACCAATTGTCATTATCCAGCTCCCCTACTCCCCGGGGAGTGGTTCCCCATTTCCCCTTCAGTCCCTACATTAAAAATCGGCCTTGTGCCTAATTTGCTCGGTGGGGGAGCAAAAAAAAAAATCTATTTAAGTTCAAAACAATTCAGTGACTTTTTGGACATTGTGTAATGAAAAAAAAACCAAAAAAACTAAGCGAACCAAATTATAACACAGTAGAAGAGAAGGAATTTAGTTAGAATCAAAAATAGATTTGTCAGGTGCTTTGCTAGTCGAATTTTAAAGTCCAGTCAAATGTATATGAGCTATTTAGTAGATATCTCTGGCTGTCATTTCTCGAGATTTACATTGATTAATTTCGCTTTTAGTATTTGATATGTTATAGGATTCTATATTCTATATTAGTAACTGAATCAACCAAATTAAATTTTGCTGTTGCCATTACGAATTGTACTTATATCGGGAACTCCCCCCCCTCCAACAAATTTAAATAGAAAAATATTAAACGCTTTTCTATGTTTTTTTTTCTACTTAATTTTTCTTTTGTCGATATTTTTTTCTATTTTTACCCTCTTCTGATGAGAAATATTTAGATTCGAAATATCATAGCCTAAACAGGTTCGATTCCATTTTCTCTCATTTTTTCTTCAGTGACCTGATGATTTAATAAAGTTATATGGAACTTTTATTCCCCATCTATTTACTTTAATTTGTGAATTGCTCCTCTTAACCGAGCAGAGCTTCTAATATCTTGATACGTTTACTTTATAAAGTAAATATTCTTTTTTTAGCTTATTTATATTTTTAGTTCACACACACACACACACACACACACACACACACACACACACACACACACACACACACACACACACACACACACACACACATATATAGTCTCTTTACTATACAAACATACGTGCATATATGTTTCATTGGAGTCCCAATTCAGAGACAAAACTTTATCAGACCAAAAAAAGAATTGATATTGAAACGGGTGTCAAGATTAAATTGGTTTTTACAAGATATTTGGGTGCGAGCTACCTTCCGGGGAAAATTGGGGTGTATACTTTGTAGGTTTTTTGGAGGTGTGGCGAGGGTAAGAGAGGAATGCTGTTTCTCGTGTTTAATCTGTCATTAATAGGGAGATGCTTGGTGATTCTTTAAGCTTGGCGGTTATTTATTGCCCTTGATTTAAAAAATTCCCATATCTTTGGTTGCTTTTACGGTTGTATATCTTTTATTGATAGTCACTTTAATTTCCTTTTGACAAGTGTTATCTATATTAATTTATTCTTTTGTCTCTCGTTTTTTTTTATTTGTTCATTTATTTTTAGTTTTCTGGGTACTGTGCTAGTTTCTATCGGGCTAATTGTCAAGAACGGATTTTTGACTGGTTCTTTTCTACCCAGCCTCTAAGCAACCGAGGCAGCAATATATATATATATATATATATATATATATATATATATATATATATATATATATATATATATTTAAATAAGGGAGTAGTCACCAACAATGTGTATTCTTTAACATTATTTTATTATTCCGTGTCTTGGTTTTTCATTGAGAATTATGTTTGGATCATTGTAATAATGTTTTTAAGTCATTGAAATCGTTTACGTACGTTTCAGACGGTCTGATGCGTCCTCGTCAGGAATTATTTTTAAATGTGTAAAAATGGCGATTTTCTAGTTAGTTTGAAGTTTTTCCAAGGGGTGGAGGCTTGTAAGTGTTTATTATACATTGGTGTGCTAAATTTTTGTTGCTTATTTTTTATTTATTTTTTTTTTGTCCAGGGAGATTTTGACCTCGCTGTAGTCAGTCGCTATCTCTTTCTGCTAATGTGTTTTTTTAGGGTGGGGTAGGGTGTGTGTGTGTGTGTGTGTGTGTTTGTGTGTGTGTGCGTGTGTGTTTATGTGTGTGTGTGCGCGCGTGTGTGTGCGTGTGTGTGTTTGCTTTTATTGGTTTGGGAATGTGTATATTGTTTTATAGTATTTTGGGGTTATTTGCTTTCTTAGGAAGGCGGCTGTGGTCCGAGGTCGTTACTAATGTGTGTGTGGGGGGAGGGGGGACTGGCTCCTCTGAAGTAAGGGTAGGCATTCTATTTTGATATTAATTTTTTGGATTCTTGGATTTTAGTATTGTGATTTTTCCTTTTAGTCTTATATTATGTTTGTTTAGAAAGAGGGGTGTATTTAAAATAGGGGATTTTTTTAATGTTTCTATTTATTTGTCTCCCCATGTGGGTATGGCCAGACCCAGGATCGGTTCCTAGTGTGGGGAAGATTTTGTTCCCCAGAGGGGGGCATTGGGGGGTGTAGGTTGTGGAGGGGGATGATAGAAGGGAAGATAGTCGTTTCAGTCATGAGGGGGTTCTCCTCCCCTGACTGAGGAGGGAGCGAGGTGTTGGAACAGATATTATACTATGGTTCTAGGTGTCTCCTAGTGTTGTTGGTTATATATAGTCATCGACATACCGTCCTGTTTCGTTGTATCACAACTCATCAGTGCCGCTGGACTAGCCCCTCTCCCAAGCCGAAGATTGAACCTAGAACCATCGCGTTGGCAGTCGGCAGTTCTACCGATCGACCCACGATCCCTGAGAGTTGAGAGATTCTATTTATAAACACTGACGAATCAAATTAATTCACGTTCTGCTATCAATGAATCTGAAACCAGAATTTCTTCATAGAAAGTGAACCTTTTAGCATTCAAGCACATAATTTTTCGTGTCAATACGAGAAAGATCTTTTGCTCTTTGCTTGTAAAGTTATTAACTTTATAATTATAAAGTTATTAACTTTATAATTATAAAGTTATTAACTTTATAATTATAAAGTCCAGGACCTGTACAGAACAGCTACCCACTGAAAATTCTTCATCTCCAGGACTTTTATAGATTAGCTACCCATCGGAAACCCTTCTGAAATTAAACATGGTTTCCAATTCAAGAAGTTATGCGCCCAGCGGTGTACAATTTTCTCGATGGATCAGAATCCAAATTCGAATTGTGGCAAATAATATTTTTGGGATATTTGTTAATTCAAAAGTTACACACTTACATACAAGTTACATACAATTTATTTCCGGAACAACCTTAAAACAGAAACGACACTGAGTTTATTGAAAAAAATGCAACTGTCTTTGCGAAATTGACACAGTGCTTAGATGACAGAAGTCTATCTCTGGTAATGTGAGAAGCCTTGGACGATGGATACAAAGCATTGAACATCGAAAGGAAAAGCCAAAATTATCTCTTTATATACTGAACTTACATCTTTATAGAAGCCGAGACGGTTACAGATTATATTATAAAGATTGAAACAACAGCAAATTCATTAAAAATTAGAAGTTATTACCGACAGTCTGTTAATCTCCGTGGCCCTTAAAAGGTTACCGAGTGGCTTTAAGCCATTTATCACCATGATAACTCAGAAGAAAAAAAACACATGACTTATAGTCAATTCAAGAATTTTAGGAGTTACGAGGAAACTGAGGAAATGATCACAAAAAAACGAACATAAAAATATCATGAAATTTAAAAATTCCCACTTAAAAACACCAAAATTAAATAATAAAAAACCGCAACTTTTCCAAAAACATTTTTCCCCAAAGAAACAGACGAACATTATTTGCTATAATTGTGACTGACCCAATCACAAGAGTTGCCAATGTAGATACAAAAATTTCAAAGACGACTCCATTAAAACGTGGAGAGCTCAATTAGTGAACATACATTTTTATTTTTATGTACGTTTAACGCTTAAAAAAAAAACAGTAAAAACTTTCTTGTTGATTGTGGAGCAACGGCACATGTAATTACGAAGGAATCGGATTTTATCAATTTCGATCCCAACTTTAACCTTCAGAATCACTTTGTAGAGATAGCCGACGGCAATTGAGTAAACGATACCGTTTTGAAGAGAGCAGATACTTAAATATCGCTAAAGAACAATAAAGGTGAACTTTCTTTCTGTAATCTGGGAAACGTTTCCCAATCCCAAAATTTAAACATATATATTTTCTGTACAAGCCACCGCTAAACAAGATGCAAATATAAACTTTAGCTTCAATAAATCAAAACTAGTGTACCCGATTAGAACTGTATTCGATATTAAGGAAAATGGAAGAATATATTATTTAAACAGTGGAGTGCTATTAAAACCCGCCTGCCATGGTTTACAAACATCGCTTAAATTCTTGGGCACTGCAATATTTCAGATGTTAAAAAGTTGCCAAATATGGTTGACGGAATGAGAATTAAAACTTCAAAAAATTTTACAAATTGCGACATTTGCACACAATATAAAATGGCAAAATATCACAAGATGTCAGACAAGAAGGCATGAAAATCCTATCACTGGTATATTGTGATATAAATGGTCTCGTGGAACCGATGAGCTGAGAAAACTTCAGTTATGCATTAAAATTTGTAGGTGATTATTCCAGTTTAATAATGATCTATTTCTTAACACATCTGATACCTTGCTAGCAACTAAAAATACTTAGCTTACATAGCCTTCTACACTGCATTCAAATGTATCTGCTCTGACAATGGTACAGAATTCACTAATAAAGACTTTGAACTTTTATTAATAAACCATCGTATCAAACAGTAAAATCGGCCTCTAATTCACCTCACCAAAACAAAACAGTGGAAAGATCATGGCGGACACTTTTTGAAATGGCAAGATGTATACGCATTGAATCAAAACTCCCGAAACATCTCTAGACGTATGCGCTAGTGACTGCTGCATATTTACACAATCGGTCATTTAACAAAAGACTAGCAAGAATCCCATATGAAACTTTCTGCGATAAAAAGCCAAATTTAAACAGAATGCATGCATTTGGTTCAACTTGCTTCGCCTTTATAGATAAGAAAAACAAATTAAATATCAAAACCAGTCGAGGTATATTCGTCAGATACGATAAAAACAACCCAGCCTACTTAGTATTTGTTTCAGAGAAAAATAAAATAAAAAGAATCCGATGTATAAAAGTCAGAGACACGTTTAATTTCAAAGACCAAAATCCATCATACGAATTAATACGAATTAATATTTCCTCAAATTCATAAAACAAGTGACGACAATGAAGTCGCCATTGACGAGGACAAACGTATTAATGATGATGACAACGATGATGCTGATAGTAAAGTCGAAAATCCAGCAGAACGTTACGTAAAAGAAAGAAAAGAGGACCCGATTTTTTGTGGTCGACACTTTGAAAGATTATCATATCGACTATTGCTATTCCATGGATAATACGCCAAAAAGCTTTAATGAAGCAATTAATTTAGAACATTGTCACCAATGGAAAATAGCAATAGAAAGCGAAATAGATGCTTTAACAGAAAATAATACCTATTAGTTAGTGCCTCTCCCAAAGGATAAACATGTAATTTCTTCTCGACGAGTCTTTACAAAAACGACTACAGCGTCAGACATTGAACAGTACAAGGGGAGATTTGTCGCTAAGGGATACTCTCTGATTAATGGCATAGAATATTTTTTACGTTTTCACCTAAAAACCACTATCAGAATTTAATCGCAAATCGCATTGCAATATAACCTTAACATCTAATTTAACTGTCACTATAGACTGTGAAATTTATATTACCCGTCCAGAGGGATTCATAATGAAAAATAAAAATTGCGCGTGGAGGCTTAACAAATCACTGCATGGTCTGAGACAGAGCGGTCAAATTTGGAATACAGATTTTTATGATTACCGTTGCCCGGGTGTTTGGAGATGTGTGTTCAGCAAAATAAAACAAAAAACAAACAGACAAACAAACAAACAAAAAACAATTGTAGCAGACAGGCAAGCTCGAACCCGTGACGCGAAGGCGGAAAAGAAAGTGTGTATGTGTGTGTGTGTGTGTGTAAGGGTTGAGCAAAAACTAAAAAAATAAATAAATAAAAGAAAGAAAATTGCGAGCGCAAAAAAAAAAAAAAAAAATAGGAGTAGTAAGCAGGCTCGAACCCATAACGCGCCAGAGGAAAAGAAAGGTGAAAATACTGATATGCCAACCGTGGTGGTGACATCACAGGCGATCGAAATAACGCCTTTTATGCAACGTTGTGGAAGCGAAGGTTGAATGACTTTCAAAAAATGTCAGCGAAAAAACCGACCCTCCCTGTAGAAAACTGTCTAGTTAAGAGTAAAGGATTTCATGTTTTTGTCCAATTTTTCGATATTTGTCGTCCGAAGGGTCGAGTTTCAGAATGATACCGATCTCTTGAACATTCGTCGCCTCTGTCGAAAGTTTTTACGAAACATACATACATACATTAAGTGAGATTTATATTATAGATGATTGATCAGCAATTCAAATAATGCCCAGTGGACCACGGTTTGTATACCCAAAACAAACACAATAAATTACTTTTAGTTCAATGGGTCGATAGCATTTTAATCGCATCAAATGTTAATCGATTTTATGAATAGATAAAATTAAAAATTCTAAATGACCGATTTCGGCCAGATATCATAGTTTCTGAACATACAATTTACTAATGTAAAAGAGATTATTGGAATGAATCAATTGAGGTACATTAATAAAATCCTATTAAAGTTTGAAATGAAAGAATGCAAGAAACGCTTTACACCGGTGAAAAATGATGTTAATAAAAATATAGACTCAGAATATGAAATAAGTGCGATAAACTATACGGAGAGATAATTAGAAGGCTTTGATATTTAATGACTGTTACGAGGCCTGACATACACTGCCGATCAAAAGTTTAAGATCACTTAAAATCTTTAAAGAACCCCATTTTTTTAAGGATAGATTTTAAACTCTTCCGACTTAAGGTCACCAATACTACAATTTAAAAGATTATGGAAACAAAAAGCTACATTCAAAAGATTTATTTTTAAAATTTACATTTTTATTAAATTAGGCTTTTTACATATGATCAAAATTATAAGACCAGAGATAAAAATTCTATTAAATTGTACAAAAAGTGTATGGATATATATATATATATATATATATATATATATATATATATATATATATATATATATATATATATATATATTGAACAGAATAAACATATATATATATATATATTGAACAGAATAAACATGAACTGAATGGACTTTTCAAATTATATAAAAAAATAGGGGGTGTTGCAATATCTTTGTCTTTGATGTATAATGGAGTTATGATCCCTGAAAGTTGGGAGATGCTATTTATAAACGCTACCAATACAAATTGAGGAATCAAACCAATTTATGTTCTGCTAGCAACCAATCAAAAACAAGAATTGATCCATAAAATGTGAACCTTTCAGCACAAACTTTGTTTGTATCAACATGAGAAGGGTCGTAATTGTCTGTATTTTTGAGATGAGGTGTTTTCATTGATTAAGATTGTCGGACTGACTTCCTCAACCAAGATGAGGAAGTCAGTCCGACAATCTTAATCAATGAGAAGGGTCTTTTGCTATTTTTTTTGTAAAATTTTATAATCCATAACATGTACAGTACAGCTACCAATCGAAAACTAATCTGAAATACAATATGGCTTCCAATTCAATATATATATATATATATATATATATATATATATATATATGTGTGTGTGTGTGTGTGTGTGTGTGTGTGTGTGTGTGTGTGTATGTATATATATATATTATTTATTCGAGGGTAAACAGTAACATTTGGTCGCTACAAACAGCCATATGTTTCAGTCAATGAGACTTCGTCAGGCGACTCAGAACCATTCGACGGCATAGAAAAAAAGAGAAAAGACCCTTTTCTTTTTTCTTTGGTGTCGAATGGTTCAGGGTCGCCTGACGAAGTCTCATTGACTGAAACAGATAGCTGTTTGTAGCGACCAAATGTAACTGTTTACCTTCGAATAGATAATAATAAAATATTTTGCTCTTGTCATCGACCACTATCGTTGTATTCATTCGTCCCCACATTTGAACATTTCAAACCTGAATTTATATATATATATATATATATATATATATATATATATATATATATATATATATATATATATATATATATATATATATATATATATATATATATAATGTTAAACGTCCACGTATGCCTCTAGGACAGTGATTTAAATGTTATGAGTGTTTTTGAAGCATGAAAAACGATGTTACTTTTTGTATTTAATATTTTTATTGTTATTTTTTTTATATTTCAAGCGGACCTCCGCTCTTGGTCACAAAAAATCATCGAAATGAAAAAGAAAAAGAAAATCGTTGAAAGAACTGGAGATTTGTAGCGTGGACAGCGTTCATTCCTGCCAACCATGTTCGAAAACGTTCACGTGAATTATTTTAGCCGTTTGTGGAAGAAGATTGTGCTTTTTAATGTTTGTTTTTTAATGTTGCAACGTAAAACCGTTTAATTCAAACGGCAAAAAATATTATTCATAACTATTAATTGCATTATTTTTACCGTTTAACAATTTCATTTCTATTCCATTATACATATTGAAATCAATTGCGTCTCATTTTTGCCGTTTGAATTAATATATATATATATATATATATATATATATATATATATGTGTGTGTGTGTGTGTGTGTGTGTGTGTGTGTGTGTGTGTGTGTGATGAGTAAGTTGCTGGAATCCACAATAAATAGACAAGTAGTCAACCACCTCAGCAGAAATAACCTTCTTAGCGACACGCAATATGGTTTCCGCTTTGCTAGATCTACAGCAGATGTGCTAACGGTTATATCTCATAGGATTAGCGAATCTCTTGACAAAGGTTTCATTTCTAGGGCAATTGCTCTCGACATATCAAAGGCCTTTGATAAGGTTTGGCATAAAGGCCTACTACATAAGATTTCCAGCTACGGTATGACTGGAAATGTTTTTTCTATCATTAAATCATTTCTATCTGATAGGCTCATAAGAGTAGTGGTTGATGGGCAGAAATCAGAGGCCCACAGTATTAATGCTGGAGTCACTCAGGGGTCCATACTGGGCCCAACTCTCTTCCTGATCTACATCAATGATCTCCCAAAACACATACTAAAATCTTTCGTTGACATCTATGCTGATGACACGACCATCTATGGCAACACATCAAACGCCGTAAATGATGATGTTCTCTCTAATTCTCTCTCCTCTGAACTTGAGCGCGTGGTACAGTGGGGAAAGAGGTGGCTGGTTACCTTTAATGCATCTAAGACCAAGCTCCTATCTCTACATCATAAACGCTCTGATCCCCATCTGGCACCAATTGAAATGGATGGCTCTCGTCTAAGGGAGGCCCCAGGATTTGATAAGCTCCTGGGTTTGACCTATACACCTGATCTTAAATGGAACACATACATCAAGTCTGTGGCCAAGGTCGCTGGGAAAATGGTGGGATCCTTCTACCGCTCGAGAAGATCTCTCACTAATGATGCAATTCTCTATCTATATAAGAGCCAAGTACGTCCAAAGATGGAGTACTGCTGCCACATCTGGGCGGGGGCTGCTAAAAACAGCCTATCCTGCCTTGACAGAGTACAAAATAGACTCTTTGTGGGGGATGCCCTTTTCTCTACCCTGCAACCTCTTTCCCACAGAAGAGACGTAGCGAACCTGTCATTGTTCTCTCGTTATTTCCATGGCAGGTGCTCGTCTGAGCTCCATTCTCTGGTCCCGCCTCGCCAATCTTTCTCAAAAAACACCCGACTAGCTGAAACCACCGTCAATAATATTCCCCACTCCCTATCTGTGCCTAAATCAAAACGTAGATACCATGAACAAAGCTTCTTTCTTAGAACTGCACGCCTGTGGAACTCTGTTCCGCTTGCCTGTTTCCCTCCCGACTTCAACCTGGATGTCTTCAAGTCCAACACAAACAAATTCCTGATACCCCCCCCCCCAAGTAATGACACCTTACCAATTCTACAATACTATTGCTACACTATCCCTTTGATTACTGTACACACAATAACCCTTATCCCTGAGTGGCCATTGGGCCTTGATAAGTGGTGAACTCCATATATATATATATATATATATATATATATATATATAGTCATCCACATACAGTACTGCTTCGCTGTATCACACACACATACACACACACACACGCACACACACACGCACACACACACGCACACACACACACACACACACACGCACGCACGCACGCACGCACGCACACACACACACACACACACACGCACGCACACACACACACACACACACACACACACACACACACACACACACACACACACACACACACACACACACACACACACACACACACACACAAATGAAAAAGTATCATCTCAATCCCGAAAAAAATACCTTAAGAAATAAACACTTGTGAAACAAATACGTGGTTGTCGACTGTTTCCTGCAGCACTTTTGCAATATAGTGAATGAACTAAGATGAATGAGGGTATTTAATCATCAGGAAAATAGCAAATGATTTATCCACAGTATTCAAATTTTTGATAGTTTTATTATATACCTCTCTTTTTCTCCATCATTCTCTGTTTGTCTTTTCTCTCTTACACGATATATATATATATATATATATATATATATATATATATATATATATATATATATATATATATATATATATATATATATATATATATATATCAAGTAAGATGATTGAAAATTTATTATTAAAAATTAAAATTAAAAATCGGTTTCATAAGGAAGAAAAAAATCAATAAATTGTACGATCGTTTCGGAAACGATGTTTTTATTGAGTTTCTGAATCATAAACTACATTTACCATCCAAATGGAGGCTTTGACGATGATACTTATAACTTTTAGAAAGCGAACCATTAAAAGATACACCTGCCTTACTTAAAAAAAAAAATGCTAGTTTTATTTTTGGTGTCTTTAAAAAAAACCTACCGAATATTTTTGCTGATGAGGAGACTTTGTTTTAAAAAACTATATGATAAAATTATTGTCCAAGACTTATTATCTATCTCAATAAAAACATCGTTTCCGAAACGATCGTACACTTTATTAATTTATTTGTTCTTCCACAGGAAACCGATTTTTAATTTTTAATCCTAATTTTTAATTATAAATTATCAATCATCTTACTCAGTATTAAAATAGCTCTAGGATATATATGCCTATCGAGTTCATTATATATCTGCATTGTAACGGGCACTGTTTTTATTTTATTTTAATTGTATTAATTTACTAGTACATTAAAATATACTCTGCTCTTCGGACTGTTGTTCTAATCCCCTTAATATATATATATATATATATATATATATATATATATATATATATATATATATATATATATATATATATAATCCCTTTACAAATCATATCGGCACTTGGACGTAAGGGGCCACTGTTTGGGGTCATGTGTAGGAAAGATTGACTAGATATTTGTTTACGTTACATTTGAACTTCTGCATATCATTACAGCCAGGGACGCAGGCAGCGGGAAGAGAATTCCAAAGTCTAGCTGTTCAAAGTAAGAAACTATTAGAATAGGAAATGACATCAGCAGTGAAAGGGTGAGATCCTATTGCTAAGCGGGTTTGTCGAGGGGGTACAATTGAAACGAGTTCATCAGAACACATTCCATTAAAATATTCGTAAAACATGCACAGTGATGCAACATTGCGGCGAGGAGACAGTGGCTAGAGCTTAGTTGATAAAGTGGGACTGATTAGATTGACAACTCTTTTTTGGACCCTATCCAAGAGAGAGAGACTAGTGGTAGATGCACCAGCCCAGATGTGGCAACAATACTCCATGCACACACACACACACACACACACACACACACACACACACACACACACACATAATTATTTACTATAATAATTATTAAATACCTACATATACTAGTGTTTTCATCCTTTCGGAAATCATCAGTGAAGATTCGAAACCGACAACAGGCACCATCTCTGGTTCAATTATCAAGGACCTTATCAATTCGTCCACCGTTACCCGCGAGAAATACTGTTGAAATTTAAACATTTATTTTTAAATGTTTTTTTAACGTCCATCAGTGTGATTTAATTATTATATGATCATCTCCGCATATGAACTTAATTGACCGACTTTTTAATTCAACTGAAAGTTTCTTAAAGGAGCTGACGTAATTATTTACTATAATTATAATAATTAAATATACATGTTTAAATATAATTATAATTTTTTTCAAATATTAATAATATTTTTATACAATACAGAACTCCGAACATGTGACCGTGATACATGTTTATTCACACAATTCTGAATCAATTTTGTTTCTGTTCGATTTATAAAAGTTGTTATTGATGTATCACATTGTTTTATCAGACATTCTGGGCCCGACCTTCTTCATAAATGATCTTCAAATATTTTGAGGTCTTTTGTTGACATCTGTGTAGACAATACAACTGTTTATGGCAGCACTTCGAAAAGCATTGATAATCAAGAGCATTCTGATTTTTGCAGTGGGCAAAGAAGTGGTTGTTACTTTTAACGCCTTTTCAACCACAGTTTTTTCACCACCAACGCTTGGATCATCACCTTTTCCTAGTCAAAATAAATAGCTCTCTCTTTATATTTTTTTTATTAAACGATGGTGATAAACATCATTAGCAATAGATAGAGGCTACTAAGCTAATAAGGGAATGCATAAAATTTAGGAATATCATGATAGTTAGAAAATACAGAACTCTGAAAATGTGACAGTGATACATGTTCATTCACACAATTCTGAGGCAGCATGTTCAGGACTGTAGAACACAATGCAAATGGAGATCGCCGGTACATCTCTGAGCAAACACTAGTGTGATTATGCAGTGGGTCTAATGTGAATGTATATCGTCGCAGGTTTGGTCTGTTCAGCCGCAGCACAAAACAATATTTAAGCATTGCGGTGGAGCAAGAACAATGAAATAATCTGTAGGCAACAGAAGAAACTGTGCAAGTAGACAGTGGATCTAATCCAAGCAAAACATATACTCCAGAGAGAGAGAGAGAGAGAGAGAGAGAGAGAGAGAGAGAGAGAGAGAGAGAGAGAGAGAGAGCAGGTTCACGTCAGGCAATATGTAGTATATATCTGATGTTTTGGAAGTTTTTCAAGATACAGTACAGTCGGTCCTATTGACTCGGTGCTTTCTCCAAAATGGTCGCTTAGGCGAATTTACTGGAAGATGTTGCCGATGATCTTTGAATCAATCAAGCTCCAACCTCTGTCCCATCTACGCAATGCTTTATTCCTGTGCCTGGTCTTAAGTGCCGTAATAGAATGAGTTCTGACGAACTCGTAGTACCTATGCCCTTCTCCCTCGACGTAAATATCTTCGACTAACTCGAAAAGCAACAAATCTCTCGCCTTCACTGTAGATGTCCCTAGACGCACGAAAGCTTTCGTCTATCGAACTGGGACGCTTTGGAATTCCTTCACTGGTTCCTGGTTCCCTGTCTGTAGTAAAACGCAGACATTTAAATATAGTGTAAACAGGCATCTTGATGCTGAACTCCTTACATAATGCCATGTAGTAATTGCCCTACATAGTAGGACTTTACGTCCAAATATCAATATGCCTTGTATATGATATATTTGAAAATAATTTCTGACGAGGACGCATCACAGAACGTCTGAAACGTACGTAAACGATTTCAATGACTTAAAAACATTATTACAATGATCCAAACATAATTCTCAATGAAAAACCAAGACACGGAATAATAAAATAATGTTAAAAAATGCACATTGTTGGTGACTACTCCCTTATTTAAATATACATCTTTCTTTCGTTGGAATTTATTAACCCATTTTATATAAATATATATATATATATATATATATATATAATTATATCGGACAATTTAGCTCTTATGCATAGATCATCGTATAACGATTAGATCACTGTCTGACTGACGTAAAGAACATTAAAAATTAAAATGTTTAAATTCAACGTTATTTCATGCGGTTAATGGTAGCCGAATGGATACGGTCTTTGCTAATCGAGCCAGAGATGGCCTGTGTTGCCGAGTTCGAATCTGTCGACTGGTGTTAATCGTGACATCTTGCACTGAAGATTCCCGAAAGGATTAAACACTAGTGTCTGTAGGTATAAAATTATTATAGTAAAAAAATAATTATATATATATATATATATATATATATATATATATATATATATATATATAGATCTTACTTGGTAAAAAATAGTGAAGTAGAGGGAATATGGGGAAGAAAAAGATGGTTTCACATGGGTGAATGGATAGTCTAGTGAACGATATAATATCCAATAAAGGTAAATTCCAAAAAAGTTGATTAAATTTCTATTTCCACAAGTAAAATCCAAAGGAATCGCATTAGTGATATATATATATATATATATATATATATATATATATATATATATATATATATGAAGTCATCCACATACAGTACTGTTTCGCAGCTCATCAGTGCCGCTATACAGGCAACTACCTCAAGTCAGGATTGAAACCTGACCGCCTGTACGACAGTCAAGACTCCTAACCATTACTCTAATCGGCGGCTGTTGTGCGATTCGTGAATTAACGATGTTTTAACATCGCCCGAAATACCTAAGCTGGATTTGTTTACACAAAGAGCATCGCTTATACGCTAATGGTAATTCGTGCATCACTTCTAAATATGCTCAACTCAAGATGAGGAGCATTATAGTCATCCCCATACAGTACTCTTTCGCTGTTTCCCTATATATATATATATATATATATATATATATATATATATATATATATATATATATATATATATATATATACTTTTATAAAAGATATCAAAATAAAATGAAATTAAATATGCTGTTTAAATTCCTAAGTATACTAAGTTGAACATGTCACAGAGTTAACGCTTTCATAAGCTGACTTACCGCTAAAAAATTCTGAACTACAAAAGACAATTTAATTATATAATAGTAAAAAAACAAAAACAAAAAAACAAAAACAAAACAAAAAAAGGCAATCAAACAATCCAAGAAATCTTAACTTAAATTCTTAGATTGGTAAATAAAAATTGGGGATCATCATATTAGGTTAAGAAGAAAGTTTTTGCGGAATTTTTAATTTTGATTTCAAACAATGTATTTTTAAATAAGTTTTCATCATAATACCTTTGCTTTATATATAATTTTAAAGAGCGTTTTTCGCTCTATCTAATCGTTTTAATTGGACTCGTTTTGAAACAATTATGTCATCTTTTCGGAACGTTGAATACAAGATGGTAAAAAATGAAATTAGCACAATTTTCTTATTTCTATTCCAGCT
>NC_136524.1:43314103-43356603 GCF_053919585.1 Euprymna scolopes | reverse complement strand
ATCTCTCTCGCTCTTCGCTGCTGGCGAGAAGCGCCATTTCCGACTTTACCACCATTTTTTTTCTTTCTTTCTTGTCGCTGTCACTAGGTGACGTTCCTGTCGCCAGTCTCTCTCGTTCGTTTGTTTCATTTATTCATTTTTTTCTTGCCTGGAGAAGAAAATAAAAATGGCGGAAAACTATCTACAAAATGAAAGAAAGAAAGAAAGATAGATAGATAGATAGAGAATGAGAGAGAAAGGGAGAGAGAGTGAGAGAGAGAGAGAAGGGGAGAGAAAGGGAGAAAAACAACAACAAACAAAAACAAAAACGCAAACAAAAAAAAACAAACAAAAACAATAAAGCAAATCATAAAGGAAGTAAAACTATGGGGAAAATAAATGCATGCACCTCGCTAATAATAATAATAATAATAATAATAATAATAATAATAATAATAATAATAATAATAATAATAAAAATAATAATAATAATAATAATAATAATAATAATAAAATAATAATAATAATAATAACAATAATAATAACAATAACAACAACAATAATAATAATAATAATAAAATAATAATAATAATAATAATAATAATAATAATAAAATAATAATAATAATAATAATAATAAAAATAATAGTAATAGTAATAATAATAATAATAATAACAACAACAACAACAACAACAACAATAATAATAATAATAATAATAATAATAATAATAATAATAATAATAATAATAATAACAATAGTACAAGTAGGAGGCAACGAAGACGAAGATAAAGAAGAAGGGAAAGAGGAAAAAGACTATGTAGAATAGTAGGGGGTGCTTATTTAAATTGGCACTTCTGGCGGCAATTAAAAGTAAAGAAAATACAAAAATAAGTCTATGCGATGTCCGTACTCGTTACGGAATGAACATATCACATTCCAAAAATTACGTAAATCTATGTAGTTTTTTCCTAAAGTAAGAAAATCCAAAGTTACGATTTTTAGCGTGTTTTCTACTAAGCTATATTGAACACGAGGCTGATATTTTACATCGACACTTCGATTTGAGTTCTTGCCCCCTTATTTATTCCATTGGATTTGATCATGCCCAAAGAAAACACTGCGACTCGCTTAGTCGTAAAATTTGATTTTCTAAGCACCGAAAAGGAAAAGAATAAAAAGTGCAGCTACACTATAATAGCGAAAAACGAAAAATCGATTAAAATAACAGCACTGACGTTTTGTATCGATTTCAACTAAAGGCAATGACATTGGTAAGTCAGAAGTACTTAAATATTACTGCATCATTAAAAAAAAAAAAAATTCGATCTTTATCGTAAAAAAAAAAACGCTTGTCATATTTCTTTGGGAACACATGGCATAATAACAGGGGAAGTAAGTCAGTTATGCTAAAAACAAAGCAATTAGCTTATATTTATGATTATTAATGCACAATTTATTTAAAATTTCCCTCCTTTAGAATTCTCCGGTGTTTTTTTAGACAAAAAAAAATTATTTTCGCTTATTTTCGTCTAAAAAATGTTTTTTTTTTTTTTAAATAATTTTTTCTATCTTATCGTTTTTCGTAATTTTTAGATATATTCAGTACCGTAACATGGCAATTAAGAAGACAGCATTGGTTTACCTTGAAATTCAATATTTAAAAATTTCGAATTTTTCTATTATATTGTAGTTGCACCGAATAAGAAATAAAATAAGAAAAATAGAAGAATGACGTTCTTCTCTCGAACAGCCAGACTTTGGAATTCCCTTCCTACTACCTGCTTCCTGACTGTACTGATATGCAGAAGTTTAAATGTAATGTAAACCAGCATTTTATTAATGTTTCCTAGGCATTGTTCCAAATAGTAGCTTCTTACGTCCAAGTGGATATATGTCTTGTTAGGGGGTGAACGTGAGTAAGAAAACAAAAACAAAAAACAAAAAAACAAAACAAAACCAAACAAACAAAAACAAAACAGAAAACAACAAAAACAACAAAATGCAAAGAAGTAAAAGAATGGAATAAGAAATAGAAGAAGTAGAAATAGAATTATTGTTATTTTCATGGCAAGTGCTCGACTGAGCTTCAATCTATGGTCCCCCTCGTCAGACTTTCACAAGAAACACTCGTCTAGCTGAAAACACTATCAATAATTCCCCCCACTCTTTATCTGTGCCTGAACCTAAACGTAGATTCCATAATCAAAGCTTCTTTCTTAGAACTGCACGCCTGTGGAATTGTCTTCCGTTTTCCTGCTTTCCAGCTGTCTATAATATGGTTGTCTTCAAGTCCAACGTAAACAAATTTCTGATGAGCCGTTCTCTTAAGTTAACAAATTTACCGAACTCCATTACTATCGATTACTATATTGTCCTTTTGACTACTGTACACTCTTTAACCCTTATCCTTGAGTGGCCTTTCAGCCTTGATACGTGGTGACGCCTATCTAAAAAAAAAGTGGATATATGCCTTGTTAGGGATGAACGTGAGTAAAACAAAAAAGACAACAAAATAAACCCAAAAAAACAAAATAAAAAAAGCAAAAAAAACAAAAAAAAAAAAACAAAAGCAAAAAAAAAAATAATAATAAAAAACAAACAAAAGAAAACAGAAAAAAAACCAACAAAACGCAAAGAATAAATAGAAGACGAAGTAAGAAATAAAAATATCAAACTAGTAAAAGCAAGTTTCTAACTGCCCCCCCCGAAAATATTTTTTTTTCCTTAAGCAACCAGTGAAAATTATAAAACAAACAAACAAAAAAAAAAAAACAACCCGAGCGCTATTAGTTAAAATTAAGGAGGCATTCGGGGCACTAATAAAATTACATTTTTTTTTTTATTTCCTATTAAAAAATAAAATTTTCTTGGGAAAAGATTTCTGCCTCAACAGAAAAATATTCAACAAAATGTTTAACCGGAAAATATCTTACCGAAAACTATTAATATTAAACTATAAAAAGGAAGATATTAGAATAAAAAAAAAAACAACTATTTTATTCACACTCAATCAGATGTGTCTTATGCACTAATAAAAACGTAATTGGCATTTTGTTGCCCTTTTTAAGATTTTAAATATTTATAGATTTTCTCATTGTAAAAAACGATTATTATATTGATTATGATTTTTCGACAGAAGAAATATAATTAATTGCATATAAAACATTAGAAGAAAAAGGCAAAATTATCCAATTATGTCAATAAATTTTGTCAAATTATGTCAATAAATTTTGTCAAATTATGTCAATAAATTTTGTAGAAAATGATTATTTAGTAAATTGATCCGAATTTTATTAGATTTTAAAAGAAAAAAAAAACATGGATTGAAAAATTTTAAATCAATAAATTATCAATACATTTTGTCATAAAAAGGATGATTGGATTCATTTTAATTGGCAAAAGAAATAATGACAACTAGAAGATCCCAAATCAGCAAATTATCAATAAATTTTGCCATTATAAACACATAATTCATGTATGCATGTATGTATTCAATTTTAATGAAATAAAACACACTTTTCCCTAATTAATATTATTAAAATAAAACAATTTTATGACAGTATATCTATAATTCGCTGATTTGGGATTTTTAGCAATGTTGTTTTCTTCTTTTGCAAATAATAAAATTATTCGAAGATTTTATGTGATTTTGTTTCGTTGTACAAACTTTTTTTCGTTATGGTAAAATTCGGCTGTTTTTTTTTTCATATGGATATGAGCACCTTATTTCTTACTAAAAATAAATTATCTTGCCTTTGGTAACAGTAATGTGTTGTGCTCTACTTTTATTTGTAAAAAATGTTTTATGCATAAAAGAACTATATGTAAGTAAAAAAGTACCTTATCTTGCCTTTGATACGTAAGTGAGTAATAATGTTTTCACCTGAAGTGCGCTGGTTCAAAAGATAACCAATCTACACAAGCATCCTGTTTTTTTCTTGTAATTTTCTTGTATTGAGTCATTTTCCATAATTGTTTGCATTTATGCTAATTTCGACATTGCATTAAGTGGAGAATAATGTTTTAACCTGAAATGTGTTGGTTTAAAAGATAACCAATCTACACAATGAGACTTCTAGAACACAAATGAAACCAAGTTTTTAAACAGCATATCCATATGTTGTATTAGTAATAAAACATGCCCGCAAATAGCGTGAAACACAGACACAGTTTTAGTATAGTTAATATTAGTATAAATGATTTTTTCACTCCCTATTGATATATGCATGTTTCTAATTGTCTTCATACGTATATTTCCTTATATCGCCATTATGAAGACATTTCAATGTATATATACAATGTCTAAAAATAAAAAAAAACTTAAACTATCAAAGTAAAAACTTAAAAATAACTTTCTTTGAATGCAACATTTTTAGATCCTTTAAAAGTGTTTAGAATGAAATAATGAACAGATTATTATGTTTTATTAAAACATTTACTAAATAGCGAGAAAAATCAATATAAAAACTTAAACCGTCCAAAAAACAAAAGAAATTTTAGAGAGAGCAAATGCGCTCGTTTGATTAGATAGACAGAATAATAAGAAAACATTTTGTGTCCTGTACTATCGCGCAACGTTAAAACATTGTTAATTCACTGCCCTCATAGTAGCAGCCGAATGACATTTGAGTTATCGCCAGATGGAAGAAAAGGCTCAAAATCAAACGATTCCAACCTAAAAATGTATATGCTCTAAAGTAATTCGATTTACTCCAAATTCAACTGTTTCAACTATTTTTTACAAGCTAAAAACCAAATTGAAAGTGTTCCCGAGTTTCAAATAACTATATGTCACGTTTCATAATCAGTAAAGAGTTTGATAGGGACTTTTCGCAAACACATTGATAAGTCACTATTATATATATACTAGCAGGCCGCGCAGCGTTGCCCGGTCGTAAAATAAGCTTAAATATGATATTTTAATTTATGCAGATTTCTTATTTATCATTATAGAGAATTCTCTATTGATTATTATATTGTACCAATATATAGTAATAATTTTAAAAGTTATAAAAGAATGACTTTCGCGCCAAAGCAATACATTCAGCACTCAAACGGTAATCGTATTTATCGCTTCACTATTCTTCGTTACCATCTGAGCTATCATCAGAGGGATAAAAGAGACTAAACTTTAAGCTTAAATATGTATATTGTACGCGTGGTCTAAACTTAGTCGATCAGCTATTTTTCTTAGAAGATATTTACAGGCTTAAAACCAAATCGGAAATGTTCTCTGGATTCAAATACCCTATACATCGAGTTTCAAGTCTGTAGACCAAATATTCATAGAGGAGTTTGATAGAGACGTTTCACACTCATACAGAAATGTAACACACACAAACACGCACGGACACACACACACACACACACACACACACACACACACACACACACACACACACACACATATATATATGATAGCAGGAAGCCTGGCGTTCCCGGTCGTAAAATACATATAAATGTTACACTTTAATTCATGAAAATTTCTCATTTAGTTAATTCACTATCGATTATTATCTTCTCTTCTCTTCTTCTTCTCTTCTCTATTCTTCTCTCTTCTATATAAATAAAATGAACTCATTTTTTCCCGTCTGATTTTGACATTAATAGGATTAAAAATCAAGATATTTCATGCAAATATAATATGCACAAACGGCAAAACAATATCTGAGGTGTGTTATAGGCTTATTATTTCTCAAATTCCTCGATAATCTTAGATTTCTATACTTTTTCTGCTGAGAAGTCACGGCCAAAATCGGTTAAGATCAATGGAAGTGGTAAAATATTTTCTCTCTAATAAATTCCTCCTCCCCCTGCCACCACTTAACACCGTTTGGGGATCGTTCACAAGGAACATTTGAGAAGAGAACACCGGTTTGGCTTCGTAGTTCTTTCATGTGAAGTTATTTAAAATCACTAAACTAAGCTGCAGTGCTCTGTGGCGTAGTGGTTAGCGTGCTGGACAATTCACATTATATTTTCACGTTCGCGCCGACCTACCGTAGTCGTTTTTTTTTTTTTCCTAAACAACTGGAATGGACTTTTCTTGGTGGCCGAACTGTTAACGTTGCAGATGTTTTTTTTTTTTTTTCACACTTTATTTTCCTACTTTTACTCATGACTCCGGGTTTGATCCTTCCTACTTACCTACCATAACATTTTTTAAAACTCCCCCCCCCGTCCCGGAAACAAACACTCGGGCAACGCCGGGTACCCCCGCTAGTCTAGTATATAGTAATGATTTCAAAAGTTATAACAAAATATTTTTCGATTACCATCAGCTAGAATCGAAACCAGAACGTTTAGCGCTCCAGACTTAGTCGTTATTTATCTCTCCAGTGAGGGCTACCGTCAGAGCTGCCGAAAAATGGATACAAAAGACAAAAAAACTGAGCGACTTTTATTTGTGAATGTTTAAATTTACGTATGTGTAAAAGTTACAGTAGCGTTTTATTCGACTAACCTTGGTGAAGTTATCTGTTTTAATTTGAATTTTGTACCACTTAACAGTAATTCTTGCCGCATAAAGACCAAATCAGAAGTGTTCTATATGTACCATATATATCAAATTTCAACTCTGCAAATCAAACATTCAGAAAGGAGTTTGGTAGAGACTTTTCGCACGCATTGTACATCTCAGCTACTTTAATTAGTATCATATTTATTATCTATGTATAAATTTTACTAAGTAATTTATCAATGATGGTTACTGGACTTGAAGTAAGATAAAATATACTAACCCATTGTTAAAAGAGTTTTTTTTTAATTACGTTATTATTAAGTAAATAAAGTTCATCTTTAATATTATAACTTATGGCTTATAATTAACTATTAATTTAACGATATTTCATTTAAAAAAAAAATGTCAATTACTGATTTAATCAATCTGAACATACTCCTACAGATTCCGGTCTCTAATTCTAGCAGACGTCAATATTTAAACTATTTCACCAAAACTCAGCCACGTGGGCTATACGAACTGAAGTATCTAAGAATAATATAATTGTCTGAATTAAGATTATTTATAGTTTTCTTATAGATCGTTACTTTCAAACTTTTTAAAGAATTCCAAATGCTGTTTAGATAACATGTATAACCTTATGTGTACCTATTCTTCATTAAGATGACTCATATCCATATTTTCTTTATACTTATCTACTTGTTCCTCGTACAATATATTAAAAATATCCATAGCTCTCCTCCTATACTATTGAGTTAAGCTATTTATAAAATGTATCATATATATATATATATATATATATATATATATATATATATTAATTTCTGTAAAGTCTGAAGTTATTGGATCGACGATCCAATGGATCGTTGATACGATTCAGTAAACAAAACTGTAACTAAGCAGATAAAGCGGTAATATATATATATATATATATATATATATATATATATATATATATATATATATATATATATATATATATATATATATATATATATATATATATATATATATATATATATATATATATATTGTTAATTCACTGCCCTCAAAGCAGCAGCCGAATAGCGCAACGGTTAGAAGCTACGACTGTCATTTGGGCGGTCGGGTTTCGATCCTGGCTTAAGGTAGATGTTGCTTGTCTATCCGCACTGAGGAGCTGTGAAACAATACTCTATGTGGATGACGATATATACATATATATATATATATATATATATATATATATGTATATATATATATATATTTAATAATAACATATATTTATATGCGGCATAATCACGTTGACACACCGGTTCCCGTCAGATGACCGAAGTTAAGCAACGTTGAGCTTGTTTAGTATCAGATGCGTGACCATTTAGAAATTCTAGGTGTGCTCTCCGCTTATCTCGGCATTTGTTCCAAAGCGTCCAGACAGTTTACCTGCCACTGGAAATATATATATATATATATATATATATATATATATATATATATATATATATATATATATATATAGAACAAATAGTTAATAAAACATGTTAAAAACACTTTGAAAAAGAGTTAAAAACATATTTAATTTTAAAGAGATACCACAAAATAAATGGATAGTCCTTAATCAGCGGAGTTTCGAAGAAATACTTTTCTTCTCATCAGAGGGTAGGATTTAGCAAAATGCGGGATCGAATTTTACTTGCAAAAGTATTTGATGAAACTACAAGTAAGTCATAGATCTTACTTGATAACAACAACAAAAAAAATGAAACAGAGGGAATATGGTGAAGAAAAAGTGATTTCATGTGAATGGATAGTCTGGTGAAGAGTAAAGTATCCAATGACGGTAAAATCCAAAAATGCAGAATCTAAGAAAGTTATATATATATATATATATATATATATATATATATATATATATATATATATATATATATATATATATATATCCTTCAGTGTGTCAAAGACTAAAGGTATATATATATATATATATATACACACACACACACACATATATATATATATATATATATATATATATATATATATACAAACACATCAAATTTCACAGTATTTTATACATAGATTTTCAGTATTTATTTCACCAGTGCTCAATATGTAAGTAGAGCTATTTAGTAAGTTATGAATATATATAGATATATCAATTAAGCTACACAGAATCTTCCGTGTTTTACCAGCGTAAGAAATCGCCAGGCTTATGCCTGAAATTGATGTTATCATGTTGTATTTAGCCAATGAGATACTTTGTTATTTCCATTAACCAGATTTCATAAGATAACGCCTAAAACCTGATTATTGGATGTGTGAGAATCTGTGTAGCTTAAGTGTCATATATACCCCCATAACTTTATGTATAGAGGGTGTCCAAAATATCACTGAAGGATTGAAAATATTTGTTTTTCTCTATTCCAGATATTCTACAGATAATATTCTGAAAAGTAATTATGGATAGGTATAGCATTGAACAACGTACGCAAGTTCTGAAAATGTTTTACCCAAATCAGGGATCAATTGTTTTGACTCAAAGATCTTGTCGACGGCATTTTTTCCTGTGATGATATCCTAAAGAAAGAGTCTATGTTTACAAACCCGAAACCCTGCAAGAATTGAAGGAAAACACCAGGAATGAAATACGGGAATTAAATCGCAATCCAGAGATTCTGCAATCTGGCATGAATAATGTTTTGGAAAGAGCACAAATATGTGTAACTGAAAATAGGCAGCATTTAAAAGACATTATTTTCATAAACAAAGATTGTTTGTATTTTGCAGTAAAAAAACAAAAAAAAGCAAACTCTCAATGTCTTTGGCAGATTGTGTTAAAATTACAGAAATATATAATAAAAAATAAAGAATTTGTATAAGTTCAAAACCTTTCAGTTACTATGTCGACTCCACACACACACACACACACACACACACACACACACACACACACACACACACACACACACACACACACACAAATATATATATATATATATAAATACTATTTATATACAAGGACATTTGTCTGGGAACGTGTATGTCTGTGTATGTGTGAGTTCGTTCGTATGAACTCTTAAACAGCTGAGCCGATTTCTCTGAAAGTTCATACAGATGTAATTTATGTACCTGACAGTGTTCTTAAACAGGTTTTGTATAGGAATATCTTTCACAAGTGTCGATGATCGATAATCGAAAATAATCCGATGAAAGAAGGAATAGGCGATTTGGACTGAAGTTAACTCCTTATACTGCCTAACAACACAAATACATCTGCGAAGTTTTATTACCACGCAGGCAGAAAGGTCCTGCATATAAAATCAGCCAAGGGTTATTTGATATGACTGGGGCAGATTCGAAATGAATATTTCTGTTTAGAGCACAATTGAACCATGATACTTGACTTTTGCATTTTAAACTTTAATTCAAGTCATTATATATAAAAAAATAATTTTATAAAATCAATAGTAGGTTCTCTACAGTGCAATGTAGACTACAATGCATTGTGGACTGAGTTATTGTGGTGTATTGCGATGGGTTGATCGATGCAATTGAAAATTGTGCGATTTAACCGATTTCGATAACAATAAAAGTATAGAATTGTGAAATACTCATTAATCATCATTCAATCCCTGGCAGGCAACGTCGGGTCTCCCTGCTAGTAAATATGTAGTAAGTATATATATATATATATATATATATATATATATATATATATATATATATATATATATATATATATATATATACC
Organism: Euprymna scolopes; assembly: GCF_053919585.1. Lineage (NCBI taxonomy): Eukaryota > Metazoa > Mollusca > Cephalopoda > Sepiida > Sepiolidae > Euprymna > Euprymna scolopes. The sequence continues at coordinate 43,346,433 of NC_136524.1, read as the reverse complement.
ACAAGAACTAAGTTGTTCGGAAATCCACACAGATAATTTGTTTATAGTGGTAAAGGCTTTGTGTAGAACCAAACATTTTGGTATTACTGCTAATCTTTGTCGGTGCAAATGACTGCCACAAAACTATAAAGTATACAGTATACCGCAGGTTTTTAAATCAGAGTTTCCTTCTCCTAGATGCATGTCTTAACGAAGACTGAGGGTGCATCTGTCCTAGTGAATTAATGTGCCACTAGATACCAACTTGGATATTTCTACAACTCGGCGCAGTACATACAGCGCTTAACCTTTCCAAATGATCATCCATCTGGTACTGGCCAGTCACAACGTTGCTTAACTTCGGTATGTCAACGTGATTGTGCCGTATATATATATATATATATATATATATATATATATATATATATATATATTTATATATATATATATATATATTGAACCCCGACTTCATAATGCGTTATACTAAGAAACGTGTAATGTATAATTATATATATATATATATACTAGCAAAAGTACCCGCCGTTGACTGGGTTCAAAAACAGCCTACATAAAATGGACTCTGATTTATTGAAGTATGATTGGTTATGAAAAGGAAGTGTTGTAAAGAGATAGCTTCGAATTTGGGGGTATCAAAACCAAAGCAAAATATGATGAAAGTAAAAATAAAATAGATTAACCCTATAATTTATTATACCATACCTGTTCACACTGAAACACTTATCACAATATTCTGTGGATCTATATAAAAAAAACTTGTCAAACTTTGTGACATATTTCCATTCTATGGAGGTCAGGCGCGAACGAACACCCCATAATTTTATTAAACAATATTTCTTCAAACTGAAACATAATTATTAAAGTATACTTACGCAGATAGATATGAAAAGTCTTTATTAAAGTTTGTGCCTATTTCCATTCTATGGAGGCCAGGCGCGAACGCAGACCCCACAATTTTATTATACCACCCCTATTTAAGTTAAAACATACTTATCAAAGTATTATTATGTACATCTATATCAAAAACACTTGTAAAAGTTCTTTTTTTAATTTAAATTTTTTTTATTTCCATACTTTGTGAACCAGGCGCGTACGCAGACCCCACAATTTTAATGAATCATCATTATGCCAGATCAAACATACCCATTCCTGTGTCTCGATACATCTTATATTATTATATGTGATCAGTTTTCTATAATAGTCAACCATATTGGAGCCTATTCGTGACCAGACACACACACAGACGTTCAGCTTTATATATATATTGAACCTCGCCTTAATAGTGCGTTATACTAATAAACTCCATGTAAAAATAGAACACCAGGAGCAGCTGATTTAAAGTAACGTATAAAAAGCGGAAATTGTTTGTAATAGCTTGACGTAATGTATTCACAAACAATTATGCCGACGCAGCTTATATGTATGAATATCATGTAAGTAATTTATAATTTAAAAGGAAACACAGTTTCGAGATATTAGATGTTCTGCTTTATTGTAAATACTTGTAATATTTGTCTCTTTTTCTCAATACTTGTAATATTTGTTTCTTTTTCAGTACTTGATATATATCTCTCTTTTTCAATACTTGTAATATTTATCTTTTTCTCAATACTTGCAATATTTGTCTCTTTTTCAAATACTTATAATATTTCTCTCTTTTTCAAATACTTGTAATATTTGTCTCTTTTTCAAATACTTGTAATATTTGTCTCTTTTTCAATGCTTGTAATATTTATCTTTCCCTCTTGTAATATTTTTCTCTTTTTTAGTACTTGAAATATATCTCTCTTTTTCAATACTTGTAATATTTGTCTCTTTTTCAAATACTTATAATATTTCTCTCTTTTTCAAATACTTGAAATATATCTCTCTTTTTCAATACTTGTAATATTTATCTTTCTCTCAATACTTGTAATATTTCTCTTTTCTCAATACTTTTATTTCTTCTCTTTTTCTCAATACTTGTAATATTGCCCTTTTTCAATACTTGTAATATTTCGCTTTTTATCAATACTTGTACTATTTTCTTTATTAAATACTTGTAATATATGATTTTTCAATAATTGTGAGATTTCTGTTTTAATACATGCAACACATATATTTTTGAATACGTGTAATATTTCTCTTTTTTTCAATACTTGTAATATTTATCTTTCTCTCCATACTTGTAATATTTGTCTCTTTTTCAAATGCTTGTAATATTTGTCTCTTTTTCAGTACTTGAAATATATGTCTCTTTTTTAAATACTTGTAATATTTATCTTTTTCTCAATACTGGTAATATTTGTCTCTTTTTCAAATACTTGTAATATTTCTCTCTTTTTCAAATACTTGTAATATTTCTCTCTTTTTCAAATACTTGTAATATTTCTCTCTTTTTCAAATACTTGTAATATTTCTCTCTTTTTCAAATACTTGTAATATTTGTCTCTTTTTCTCAATACTTGTAATATTTCTCTTTTCTCAATACTTTTATTTCTTCTCTTTTTCTCAATACTTGTAATATTGCCCTTTTTCAATACTTGTAATATTTCGCTTTTTATCAATACTTGTACTATTTTCTTTGTTAAATACTTGTAATATATGATTTTTAAATAATTGTGAGATTTCTGTTTTAATACATGCAACACATATATTTTTGAACACGTGTAATATTTCTCTTTTTTTCAATACTTGTTATATTTCTATTTTTAAATGTTTGTTATATTTCTCTTTTTAAATACTTGTAATATTTCATTCAATATTACTTGAAAGATATCCCTGTTTGAAATACTTGTATTATTTTTCTTTTTGAGCTATTGTTATATTTCTATTTTGTCAATACTTGCAATATTTTTTTGTTTAGCAATACTTTTAATATTTCTACTTTTTAATACTCAAAATCTTTCACTTCGTAAATACTTTTATATTTGTTTTGTCAATATTCTTATTACAGTACTTGCAATATTTCACTTTTTTCAATCCGCACGATATATCTTTATCAATACTGGCATTACTTTTTTGATAATTTTAATATTTCTATATATTAAATACTTTGATATTTCTCTTTTTTAATACTTATAATTATTATACTTTTTTAATACGTGTAATGCTTTAATTCTACAATATTTGAAATATTTATATTTTTAAAACTTGTAATATTTTCTGATTTCAATTATTGCAATGTTTCTTCTTTTTTAATGTTTGTAATATTTCTATTTTTAATACTAGTTTTAGTTCGATAAGTTCAGTACTTGCAATATATATATTTTCAAAACTTGTAATATTTCTCTATTTTCTATACTTACATGATTTATCATTTTTCAATACTTGTAATACTCCTGTGTTTTATATTGTAACGTTTATTTTTTAATACTCGTTCTATTTACCCTTTTGCAATACTTGCAATGTTTCTCTTTTTGTTTAATATTTGTAATGTCTTTATTTTTCTAATACTAGTTAATCTTTTTGAATGCTTGTAATATTTCGCTTTTAGCAATACTTCTAATATTTCTCCTTTTTCAGTATTTATTATATTTCTCTCATTAAAATACTTGTAGTTTTTCTCTTTTTTCAGTATTTGTTATATTTCTCTTATTAAAATACTTGTAGTTTTTCTCTTTTTTCAGTATTTGTTATATTTTTCTCATTAAAATACTTGTAGTTTTTCTCCTTTTTCAGTATTTGTTATACTTCTCTTATTAAAATACTTGTAGTTTTTCTCTTTTTTCAGTATTTGTTATATTTCTCTTATTAAAATACTTGTAGTTTTTCTCTTTTTTCAGTATTTGTTATATTTCTCTTATTAAAATACTTGTAGCTTTTCTCTTTTTTCAGTATTTGTTATATTTCTCTTATTAAAATACTTGTAGTTTTTCTCCTTTTTCAGTATTTGTTATATTTCTCTCATTAAAATACTTGTAGTTTTTCTCCTTTTTCAGTATTTGTTATATTTCTCTTATTAAAATACTTGCAGTTTTTCTCTTTTTTCAGTATTTGTTATATTTCTCTTATTAAAATACTTGTAGTTTTTCTCCTTTTTCAGTATTTGTTATATTTCTCTTATTAAAATACTTGCAGTTTTTCTCTTTTTTCAGTATTTGTTATATTTCTCTTATTAAAATAATTGTAGTTTTTCTCTTTTTCAGTATTTGTTATATTTCTCTTATTAAAATACTTGCAGTTTTTCTCTTTTTTCAGTATTTGTTATATTTCTCTTATTAAAATACTTGTAGTTTTTCTCCTTTTTCAGTATTTGTTATATTTCTCTCATTAAAATACTTGTAGTTTTTCTCTTTTTTCAGTATTTGTTATATTTCTCTTATTAAAATACTTGTAGTTTTTCTCTTTTTTCAGTATTTGTTATATTTCTCTTATTAAAATACTTGTAGTTTTTCTCTTTTTTCAGTATTTGTTATATTTCTCTTATTAAAATACTTGCAGTTTTTCTCTTTTTTCAGTATTTGTTATATTTCTCTTATTAAAATACTTGTAGTTTTTCTCTTTTTTCAGTATTTGTTATATTTCTCTCATTAAAATACTTGTAGTTTTTCTCTTTTTTCAGTATTTGTTATATTTCTCTTATTAAAATACTTGCAGTTTTTCTCTTTTTTCAGTATTTGTTATATTTCTCTTATTAAAATACTTGTAGTTTTTCTCTTTTTTCAGTATTTGTTATATTTCTCTTATTAAAATACTTGTAGTTTTTCTCTTTTTTCAGTATTTGTTATATTTCTCTTATTAAAATACTTGTAGTTTTTCTCCTTTTTCAGTATTTGTTATATTTCTCTTATTAAAATACTTGTAGTTTTTCTTTTTTCAGTATTTGTTATATTTTTCTTATTAAAATACTTGTAGTTTTTCTCTTTTTTCAGTATTTGTTATATTTCTCTCATTAAAATACTTGTAGTATTTATCTTTTTTCAATACTGGTGACATTTGCTCAATACTTATAACATTTATTATTTTCACTACCCGTAATACTCCACCTTTTTAATACTTGTAACATTGCTATTATTTAAATACTTGTAATATTTGTCTTTTTTAATACTTGTAATATTTAATTTTTTTAATTCCTCTGTTTTTTATACTTGTATAATTTTTCTTTTTTGTTTATATAATTTCTTGTTTTATTATTGTAATAATTCTATTTTTTCAATGCTTGCAATATTTCTCTCTTTTTTACATCATCATATTTATAATATTTTAAATATTTCTGTATTTTCAATACTTGCAATAATAATATATTTAAATCTTGGAATATGTCTGTTTTTCTCAATACTTCTAATATTTCTATTTTTTAAAATAGTTGTAATGTTTCTCATCTTCAAGACATCTTCAAGTTTCCCTTGTTGCAATGCTTGTAATATATATTTTTTCAATACTTGCAATATTTCTATTTTTTTTAATTACTTGTAATATTTCTCTTTTTATAATATTGCTCTTTTTAACATACTTGTAATATTTTCAATCTTTCAATACTTATTATATACACACTTTATTTTTCAATCTTTTTCTTTTTTTTTGTGTTCCAATGCTTTGATTATGCCTCTTTTCCAATTCTTGTATTTTTCTTTTTTTTTAATACTCGTTATATTTTTTAATACTTGCAATACATTCCTTTTTATAAAATCCGTAGGATTTGTTTTGTTCAAGATTGTAATATTTCTATTTTTAAATACTTGTAATTTTGTTTATTTCTTCAATACTTGTAATATCGCTTGTTTGTCAATACTTTTATATATATTTTTTAATAATTGTAGTTTTTTCTCTTTTCAATTCTTTCATAGTTTCGGTGTCTTCAATACTCATACCATTTCTCTTTTTTCAATACTTATAATATTTTTAATTCTTGTAGTATTCCTAATTTTTTTAATTCGTGTAATATTTCTGTTTTTTTTTTCAGTACTTGCAATATTTCTTTTTTTTAAAACTTGTAATACTTCTATTTTTTTTACTTCGTGTAATATTTCTGTTTTTTTTTCAGTATTTGCAATCTTTCTTTTTTAACTTTTAATATTTCTGTTTTTCCAAACATGTTATACTTATCTATTTAAATACTTGTAGTTTTCCTCTTCTTTAATGCTTGCAATATTTCTGTTTTTTTTTTTCAATATCTGTAATATGTCTGTTTTTCCAATACTTACCATAGTTTTTTTATATGTTTTGTTACATTTTTATGCTATTTCATTTTTTATACTACATTTCTATTTCCATTTCTGAATTCTTATAATATTTCTGTTTCTTTCTAATACCATTTCTTTTTAAATACTTATTATAATTATCTTTTGTATTTCTATTTTTTTATCTAATAATACTAGGTTTAAATTTCTAATAATTCCGGTTTTCATATACTTATAATTTTTCTCTGTCTACAATATTCAAGAAAAAGGTACAGTTAACCTTAGGTTTACCCCTTCCTTTGTGTCTGCTTTTCACAGGGGAAGTAGTTATCTAAGTACGCTGACCTATTTTAAACCTAGGTGTAGTTATTACTACCTAGCGCTACCCCCCCCCCCCCACACACACACACACACACACACACACACACACACGTATATATATATATATGTATATATATGTATAGATTATCGTATAACGATTAGATCACTCTCTGACTGACGTAAATGAATATTTTAAATTAAAATGTTTTAATTCAACGTTATTTCACGCGGTTAATGGTAGCCGAATGGATACGGTCTCCGCTAATCGAGCCAGAGATGTCTCATGTTGCGGGGTTCGAATCGTTCGACTGGTATTGATCGTGACACCCTGCCTGCACTGAAGATTCCCGAAAGGATGAAACACCAGTGTCTGTAGGTATTTAATTATTATAGTAAAAAAATTATTATGACAGCCCCTTTAAGAAATTCGGTTCTTATCGTTGAGCACGTTCAGTTGAATTAAAGTCGGTCAATTTAGCTCTTATGCATAGGTCATCGTATAACGATTAGATCACTGTCTGACTGACGTAAATGAACATTTAAAATTAAGATGTTTAAATTCAACGTTATTTCACGCGGTTAATGGTAGCCTAATGGATACGGTCTCCGCTAATCGAGCCAGAGATGTCTCATGTTGCGGGGTTCGAATCGTTCGACTGGTATTGATCGTGACACACTGCACTGAAGATTTACGATATATATATATTGGGTTCGCAACTAAGTTCTTGCCGTTTTTGAATATATTGTGTTTTGCATTTTTTTTTGTTATATTTATTTATTTGGTTTTTGAATAAAAAAAATCAAATGATTTCTACCGGAAAAGTATTGAAGACTCTTGTTGAAACGTTGTGAAAAAGTTGTGAACAGGAATCGAGAATACATCATTGATTAAATAATTGTTAGTAATTTTATTTTAAAAAAATGTAGATTAAAATAAATGGGAAGAAATTAGTTGCCAACATAATATATGCATACACACACACACACACACACACACACACACACACACACACACACACATATAATATATATATATATCTGTGTGTGAATGCGTATAGATATATGCATATTTTGTCTGTTTGTTTGCTTGTTTGTGTGTGTGTGTGTGTGTGTGTAGCCAACAAAACATTGATGAATTATTATTAGTAAATAAATAATAAACAATAGGCCAGAAAACATTCACCTCGCCCGTTATGAGTTATAACGTCTTTGTATATTCAAACTTTACAGCTACACGCGCGCGCGCGCACACACACACACACACACACACACACACATAGGCACATACATAAATAGATACATATGCATACGTATATCTTATTATTAATATCAATATTTTTTAATTGTTATATATATATATATATATATATATATATATATATATATATATATATATATATATATATATATATATATATATATTTCTAGCGTATTCTTTCCGAGAAGGATGCACACGAAGAATGAGAAGTCAAAGAAAAAAATGTTATAAAAAAAAAAAATTAAGAACGAAATGAAAATACGATTACGTGTATTGCTTGGCTGGAAGGTTCGGCCTGGGAGTTATTTCATTGATTCTCATTGTTTTTTTTTTTTATTTATTTTTTTTTAAATTTATTGTTTGCTAGATTGTTTTTTTTTTTGTTTTATTTTTGAGTCAGAGGGCCTTCTCGACTTTTAAAGTCTGGCAAGCACTTATAAGTTGATTAATATACGGTAGGGTTTACGAATGAGAACGGAACAAAAGTAAGCCTTGGCGAATTAACACAGAAATACCACACGCACTCTCTCTCTCTCACGCACAAACATATACATATACATATATATATATTATATATATATGCAAATAAAAAAAATATTTTTGTATGTATATATATGTATATATAAATATAAATATATTTACGTATATATGTGTGTGTGCATGTGTATGTATACGCACATGAACATATAAAATGCAGCGTGTTATAAACACTTACACAAAGATATCTACACATAATAATGTTGAAACATATTGCGAAGATACACACACAAACGCATATCCAAAACATGTACACAGACATACACACACACATATATATATACACACACATATATATATGCATTATATATATAATATATACATTATATATAATGTATACACTATATATAATGTATATATAATAATAATATGCATATATAGTGTAGACATATATATATATAGTGTAGACATATATATATAATGAATATATATATAGTGTAGACATATATATATATCTATAGTGTAGACATATATATATATATAGTGTAGACATATATATATAGTATAGACATATATATAGTATAGACATATATATAGTGTAGACATATATATATATCGTGTAGACATATATATATATAGTGTAGACATATATATATGAATATATATATAGTGTAGACATATATATATATCTATAGTGTAGACATATATATATATATAGTGTAGACATATATATATAGTATAGACATATATATAGTATAGACATATATATAGTGTAGACATATATATATATCGTGTAGACATATATATATATATATATATATACTGTAGACATATATATATCGTGTAGACATATATATATATATATATATAGTGTATACACATATATATATAGTGTAGACATATATATATAGTGTATACATATATATATAGTGCATACATATATATATAGTGTATACATACATACATACATACATATATATATGTATGTATATATAATGTCCATATAAATACTATTATCACTATTTACAAGATAATGGCAACGAAATGAAAAAAATCTCAATATAGGAGATAAACAAAAAAAAAGTAACAATTTTTGAATGTAAAATTGATAACAAAGTATGAAGTCAGAATTTAAAAATAAATTATTGAAGAAGTAAACATTACGAGTATTTAAAAATATTAAAATTATTTAATAAGATAAATATTGCAATTATTTTAAAAGGAAAAAATTACGAGTATTGTGAAATAAGAAATATAAGTATTCAGGAAGCTGGAAATATTGCCAGTATTGCAAAACGAAAAATATTACAGGCATGGTAAAGATAAGGATATTACAAATATTAAAATATTATATATATTAAAAGTATTGAAATATTGCAGGTATTAAAATTGGCAAGTATAAGTATGCAAAAAGAGAAATATTACACGTATTGAAAAAAGGAAAATACTAGATTTATTACACAAAAAGAACAATTGTGTTGACAAAAATAAAATGTAACACGTGTTGAACAAAGAGAATATTATACGTATTTACGAAGAGAAATATGGATTGATTATTGAAAAGAGAAATATTAGAAGTATAAAACAAACAAAGGCGTAATAAGTTATAAAAAAAGAAATAATATTAAAAAAGACACTGGAAAATATATAACAAGTATTGAAAATTATCTTCACTTTATATATAGGAAAAGTTTTAAATATTATGTATGCAATTTTAAAAGATAATAATGATAGTAGGAGTATTGAATGACAGAAATATATCACTTGTTTTTAAAGAGAATTATCAGACGTATGGATAAAATTATAGTAAGTATTGAGCACAGTTAAATATAGAAACTATTGACAATATATAACAATATATATAAGTAGATCAATTAAATAGATTATATATATATATATATATATATATATATATATATATGACTACTTAATTTTATCACAAATTAATATATGAAAATATAATTTTATGCGTAAATTTTCTGTAATTACTTCAACAGTGCTCAATACATAGGTAGAGCTTGGTAGTAATAACTACACCTAGGTTTAAAATAGGTCAGCATACTTAGATACCTACTTCCCCTGTGAAAAGCAGACACAGAGGGAGGGGTGAACCTAAGCTTAACAGTAACTTTTTCCTGAAAGTGCCCGTCCATTGGCTGATTAGGGTGGGCGCAGTGAAAACTAGGAAGCTGATTGGCTAACTAAAGATTTAATAGTATGCCCGTATATAAAAACACGAGGCAACCACAACTCTTTGCGTAAGCTTGACGAATTCTCATGAGAATGAAACGCGGAATATTCTGTGTAGCTTAATTGCCATACATATTTTATAATCTCCTCTATCTATCTATCTATCTATCTATCTATCTATATATATATATATATATATATATATATATATATATATATATATATATATATATATATATATATAAACTAGATTACCCGTGACCCATCGGGTCAATATATGTTAGCTATTGAATAGTGACCCGTCGGGTCAATATATGTTAGCCATGGAATAGTGAGTTTACAGAATTAATGTATAAAAGTAAGTATAAAGAATTAATAAATACACGTGCAAAAATTGAATGCACGCGCGAAAACAAACGTGGCAGTCAGTGAAAACAATACGCAATTTCGCGTACGCGCTAAAATTGAATGTATGCGCGCACGAAAACAAACATGGCTACAAGTAAAACAATACGGAATACATTAGATAATAAAGATCCTAATATCATTGCATTTAGATTAAGTGAAAAATAATTCATATAAGAGGAGTGTAATCCATTGACAAAAATAAAATGAAAAACGAAAAGAAAAAATACAAGGAGGGAGTTTGCATTGTACAGGTCCACCTTAGTTTTTTGTGCATTAACAGTCTTGAAATATAAGGACATGATATTTAACTGATTAAGTAATATTTAATGGCTTTTCAAAGCAAATCTTTAAACTTGGAAAGCCCCCACTCCCGCCCGCGTTTTGATAGGTTTCTCCGTATTTAAAATTTTTTTTTGAACTTATGCACTTCAACTTCATTTCAACTTTCTGCCCCAACTTCCGCCACAAAACTTGAAAAAATGCTAACGATTACATGTCTCGCTACGTAGCCAAGAAATGGGGTCTCATTTTACGTTAACTTTACATAAGAAAGTGCTCCTCACAGCTAAAATGTTAAATTTTAATTATTTAAAAAAGATCCCTTATTTTATATTATCTTTAAAGGATGTTGAAACGTATTGCCTCCCTCTCTAATAGATTTTGATTTCTTTTCAGGATGAAAACTACGCTAGGTTAAGTCGTAAAAACCCCAAATATTTTTTAAATATGTAAATTGATCTAGTAGTTATTTTTACATTAGAAAAACATATTTGCTTTTTTTTTTGTTTGAAAACAATTTCAACTTGCAATAAAAAATAAGATTAAAATAATTGTAAATAAATAATTTTGGAAGCGAAAAACGTATTTAAAAAAAAAACAAGTTCTAGTTTTAATCACGAATAACCTGGGTAAAGAAAATATTTGTTAAAAATATGTAGATGCACCTGAACAATCGGCACGCCCTTACTATTTTTCTTTTCGGTCTTTTTCAACTATTTCTGCGGATTATTGGACACTAAACTACTAGATTATAAAAATTGAAACAAAATCAATATTTAAAGATTAGGAAAGAGGTTCAGTTTCACATAAACGTCGCCCCCGTCATCAGTTTTTATTTATTTATTTACGACTTTTTAAAAAGTGTTTTTTGTATTTAACAACCCGCATTTTTGTAATAGTACTAGTCTACTAGTTCGCCCTTAAAGAGTAAGATGAAAAATTTCAAAATAAAAAGTTATTTTGAGATTATATTAACATACTGAATTTTCAAGAGTCCACGAAAATTTTAAACACCATGTATAAACACAAATATAGACACTCACATATTATGGAAAAAATTATCCACAGTTTTAAATATAAGCACATCTACAGGGTACAAACGCACTTTTTTGTGATGTATATGCGTATTTTTCTGAAATGTATACGCTTGTATATCTAGATACACATATGTACACAAACTTACGGAGCAAAAGTTAAGATATAAATTATCAGGTCCATTGCACCTTGGAAATATGTAAATATAGATATAAACGCAATAAGGTTAATAAGCAAATGACATACTAGTTGAAATATGTATGGAGTATTGTTGTCATATTTACGCTGGTGCATCTGCTACTAGTCTCTCACACTTAGACAAGGTCCAAAAGAGAGTCGCCAACCTAATAGGTCCTGAACTGTCATCTAAGCTTTAGCCTCTGTCCCATCGACGAAATGTGGCATCCCTCTGCCTGTTCTACAAGTACTTTAACGGTGAATGCTCCGACGAATTGCAAGCACTTGCATCCCCTCGACGTAAATAACCCTGACAGATCCGACAAGCAGCTAAATCCAACCCTTTCACAGTAGAGATCCCTAGATGTAAGAGAGCCTTCTACTCCAGTAGTTTCTTCCCCAGAACCGCTAGACTTTGGAATTCCCTTCTGGGTCCCTACTTCCCCAACTGTACTGACATGCAGAAGTTCAAGTGTAACGTGAACCGACATCTTGTTGCCCAACTCCCTACATAGTACCCCTGTAACTTATATCCCTGATAGTAACCCCTACATCAAAGTGGCGATTGCCTTGTTTGGGGTGAAAATGTAAAAAAAAAAAAAAATAGGTTCATGATTTAGTCTCATTTAGGAAACTTTTTCAAAAAGTGTATTTTATTGGACAGAGTTATTAGAAGTAGAGGAAAAATACGGGGTAAAATAAGGAAAAAAGTGTGGTCGCTAGAAAAGCGGGAAATTTGAAAGTCAAGCTTAGATCACGAGCTTGGAATGATATCCCACAAGTTACCCTTCAAAACGCAACACGAGTTTGGATTTCTAGGTTAAAACGCTGCAGTAAAGTGCACGGACGACATTTTGAGTATCTATGAGTATAATACAACATTTGTATTTGAAAAACTTTGTAAAAATTATTCTTTGTAAAAATAAATCGCTGTTTGACAAATTTCCCGATTTTCTTGCGACCACCCTGGATATTATTATTATTTTGGAATCCTTTGAGATTAGGCTTCATAATTTGTGTATTAATTTTTTTTTCCAAAAACAACTATAAAGATGAGGATAACAGTCCGCAAAAAAAAAAAAATGAATACAGAAATAAGTTTTACTTTATTGCAGAAATGATATTCGTTGTATCTATTTCATGTAATGCAACTATTTTGAATAATAACACATTTTAACTATTTATAAGAAATTAAATCTATATAAATAAAAAAGTAGACATATGTATGTGTGTGTGTGTCTATCGGTGTGTAAATATTTAACCACTAAACTGAACTGTTAATCACATAATACTGAAATAAACAGGAAATGGTAACCATAGTAATAAAGGCTGGTTGAGAAACGAGTAAAATCTTTGTTTGGATTGATGAACAATGCCTACAGAAGTCGACAAGCTGAAATGCAAAATGTTTATTTCAGTTTGCCGATATTTCTATCAGTTTGCGCATGCGTAAACTAATCATAGATAAAAGTTATTTTATTTTATAACTTTCTTATTTATTTGTAAGGTTCGTTGCTGGAGCGCATAATGTTTCGGTTTTGATTCCAACTGATGGCACCTAAGTCATTTTTTCTAGCTTTTGAAATCAATACTACACATAAATACAAAATCTACATGAATTAAATATATAATTAAGCGTATTTTACGATCGGCAAGGTTGCTAGTATTAAATGAATAAAAACTTAATAAATAAAAAGCTAAAAAAAAAAAAGTTAAAACCAATATATGAAAATCATAAATATCAACCGTGAGCTTTAATACACTAATTAAAAAAATATATAAAATACTTCATACAAATACAATTAATGAAAATATAATTATTAATGTATTTTTTTTTATAAAAATGGTTATTTTGATTACATATCGAAATTTACTTTTGAAATCTTGGATATTGTTGTCAGTAATGTTAAAATATATCGTAAAAGTAAGTGAAACATTTACTGAAAAATATTAAAAAAAAGAACAACCTTATTTAATACGTATATTCATTTTCCATCAATGTTTCAAGCAAGCTAACATACTCTTGATTAGATTAAATATAACGTTTTGTATTATTAAAGTATTTAATATAGGACGATTTAAATGAGGAAACAATAGAAGGATAAAAGAGAAATTGGCTATCTTATCACGTATCTTCTCTGTAAACAAAACTCCATACTTTTTGAAGAAGAGGATTTCTCTCGAAATATAAAAATATGTTCCACCATCCTAGGTTCTAATAACAGTAAATAAAATATTTATCAAAAAACAAATAAGTTTTTGAAAAAAAAAGAAAAAAAAACAGGACATATATTGTCTTCAGTTATTATTTTTAACTCCTTTTTTACCTATTTTATTTATTATATTTGTATGAAAAAATATACAAATTACTCACCTAAAAAATCTAATAACTAAATAATATATATCTTTTTAACCCTTTCATTTTTCTACATACAGCCTCATTACATATCTATATACTTTATTTTCTTCTGTTAAAATATTGTCTGAAATAAGAAAAAAAATCATTTATTTTTTTTTATATAGACTAATTTTTGGACTAAGCTCAAAGTGTAATACTTGTTCTGAGCTAAGTTAAGACAATTTTTATTGTTAGTCTCTATCCAGAATCTCACTGTTGAGGCAGCCAAAAATGTCAACTTCATTAAAGTTACGACTGAAACATGTTCTGAATGTGTAGCCATGTTATATTTGTCTAAATCAAACTTTTTATTTTATTATATGGAATATCTCTATTTATTGTTGGATATTATATGCGCACAACAAATAACCTTCGAATTTTTACACCATGGATGCAAAACTTGCTATTATTATTATAATTATTCACTAGGAATTGTCACGTAATGATTAGCCAGTGATAACACCAGTAGTGTCTCCTGGAGTCTGAGTGAAAACAAGTCTCCACAGATTTCCAGTAATATTTACCTCTTTTGATAACTGTTACAAATGGTTTTACATTATCGCAACATTTGTCCGCCATTGATTTCTCGCCGATACTAAAAATACCCCCCCCCAAAAAAAACAGATATAAACAAAAGATGAAGAGACTCCGGCATAGGCGACCAGATATTGATTCTTTTGGTTTGGATTATATATATATATATATATATATATATATATATATATATATATATATATATATATATATATATATATATTTCTGTAGAAATATATTTTCTTATAATATATATCAATCCTTATTTAAAAAGCTCAATGTAATTACAGAACAATATAGAAAATAAATGACAAAATGTATATTCCAAAATTCATGATGGTGACCATCTTATAATTCGTCAAAAGGAATGTAAATGTGATTTGGCATGATTAAAATCCAAAAATTGGAAGATAAGCTGCAAATACCTTTTCATTTTTCCATTACGCCGGATTGATTGTTGCTATTTTTTTTTTACACAGTGATCACCACTTATCAAGGCCCAGAAGCCACTCAGGGATAAGGGTTATTGCAAGTACATTACGTTAGTGTGGAGATTTGATGAAGTGTTTACTTAAGGGGGCGGTTCATTAGGAATTTGTTAACATTGGACTTGAAGACATCCAAGTTGTAGTCCGGTGGGAAGCAGACAGACGGAACAGAGTTCCACAGGCGTGCAGTTCTAAGAAAGAAGCTTTGTTCATGGAATCCGCATTTTGATTTAGGCACACATATAGAGCTTAGTCCAAAAATTAGTCTATAAAAAAAAAAAAATTTTTTTTTATTATTTAGTTATTAGATTTTTTAGGTTAGCCTCTTAGACCTTTTTCTCTCAACTTCCCCTGAGCTATGTTCATGTTCCGTTCATTCTCCTCTAGGATCCTCCGACCACTCCGTCGTATCAGTTAAGATAAAAACGAAATGTAAGAACCCCCCAGACGTACCCCTCCACCTTTCAATTTCGATTTTCTTATTTTATTGTTTATTTAGTTTCTTGTTAGTTATTAAATACTGTTAGTATATTTGTCCCGGTGTTAAATATGTAGTATATATATATGCGTGATTTGCATGTGTCACGACTTAAAAAGATTAAAAAGAAAAATATATGTGTATATTACATACATGTTAGACTATTGAATGTAGATGAATAGGCTGCACCACCGCTGGATTTAAACACTGGACTAAAGTCTCCTTTTATTTCTATTTTGCGGCTTATGAGGTGGAAGAGTAATATTCCTATTTAAAATCATACTTCTTGGTGAAGGGAACAATATTGCTTTAATTCAGAAGCTTTTTGTATTATCCCTGGAAAGCTCTTTACCTTTGAAGGAAGCAATTAAATATTTTCATGATGAATATTTTTTATTCATTCAGATACACATGTTTCATCTTAATAAGCTTCATCAGGGTTGTTAAATAGGCCAGACCACCGGTAGGTAGGTTCGAACGCCGGGCTAAACTCACTTTTCCTTCGCGTACAATATCTTTGCCATCTTACCAGGCTTTTTTCGGGTGGAGACATGGATGTTCGTCCGTCTAATTATCCTGGAGGTCTAATGAATCATACGCTCGTAATCGTAACGTAAGGATTGCGCAAACACTAAACACTTCTGAATCGACACTGCTTTGTTCCAGTGGCAAAGTCTACAATGCCGCGATAAGCGGAGACTACATACAGCACGTGGTATTCTCAAAATGGTCGCCTATTTTAGTACTGATCAGGTTCAACGATGTTTAATCTATCGGGGACCGGTGTGTCAAAATGATACTGCAATATATGGGTTTAGGCATACTGTAAGGTTTATTTAACAGAAATTCAAATAGCATTAAAAGTAATATCATATAGTTTAATTTATATATGAAATTTAAAAGAAAACGAAAAAAAAAAAACACCCGGATATCGGTATGTCACTGGTAAATTACAATATTCACTTATCGATAAATAATCGATCAAGAAGGGAAAGGTTACACACGAGCGATAAGTGCACACCAGTCATGTGTATCAATATGCGGTCTTTTCATTAACAAATGCAATACGTCTCGCCCACTTTTTCTTTCTCATTTTCTTTTTGTTTGCTTACAGCATAACACATGCACAATCTCACCCAATCACGAAATTTCGATATCGGAAGTTTTTAAAACATTGCGTTGGGGCAGCCATTTTTTTCTTTTGCTTCCCCAAAATACGGGCATTCGACATGCCAGACAAGAGCACTGCCGCCTTCGTAAGTAGTTTCTTCTACTACGCAATGTTCTACATCCAGTAATTATAAGATACTAAGAGTACGTTTCCGAATTACGTAGGACTTTTACTTGGTCACGGCTGACGGAATGACTAAGATTTCGCCGTTCCAGTAGTTCACAGGGTGAATATGAAAGAGACATAGAAGCGGAACAAATGCACAGAACTTGACAGAGAGATGAAAAGCAAATGGAAATTGAAGTACAATAGTATAAGCACTCCCTAAGAAAAATAGGAGATATTGGAAAAGGGGGGGGTCTGAAAATATAAGATGGCCTGTGTGAAAAATCATAATAAATGGATTAAATAAAAGAGTTCCGTTCAAAATTTAGTGCAGATTTCCAGAGTTCGACAGAAAGAGTCCCAAGTTCGACAGAAAGATTCCCGAGATCAATAAGACAAATATAAAAATGTTGGAAGTTACATCGGCCGAAACGTTGTGTGCATGACAATGAAAATGAGAACTGTAGACTGAATAATCTAAATAATAATACAATGATCGACGCCTTTTGCTAATGAAAAATGAAGTCTTGCTTTTACAAACACGAGTTGATTGTTGTTTTTCTCTTCTTATCCCATGAATATCAAGACCGGAAGTTATAATAAATAAACCCAGAATTAGTAATAAAATAATTAATTAATTGAGTTTTCAAAATTGTTTAAATGTTCGAATTGTCGTATGTAAAAATGTTTTTGACCATAATAGGGGTAGATATTTAGAATGGTGGCCACCTCACCAAGATTTGACACGAGGTCGAGAAAGTGGGAGAAAAGGCAAGCTCCCCTAAAGGAGGGGCACACTTGCCTCAACAAAAATTGCCTGAGCACCCCCCGTCAGTATTCTTCGGTAGGGGCACCTCTGACAACAAGCAATAAACCTGCCCACCTGAAAGCCGGGTGGCAAGGCCTGGTGGGGGGTCCACCTGGGTGATACCCAAGCGTATGGCACTAATTATTTCGATGATTGCTTTTATTACCACAGTTATAAAAACCAACCAATCAGAAGCTTCCAATGTTACTATGAAAAATGTCGAATTTTGGAATAAGCTCAGTTCACCGTTGACCCCTGCTTCGAAACGACTCAATATCGGAACTGCACTGATTCTTCGCCGCCATCTTTGTTATTAGGAATTACTTAACACTCAAGCTCGGGACAACATTGATTCTTTGATTTACTGCCGCTATCTTTGTTCAACATAATGTCTTAACACTTAACAACGTGTATTATTCATTATTTATGAGAAAAAGAAGGTAAAGCGAATAACTCGTTCCATTTCTAATGAGGTTAATATTGTGTTTTTTTCTTTTTATTTCTCTTTAACTTTATTTTGAAAGTAAATTTCTCTTGATTCAAACCATTTCTCAAGACAACGATGGTTGACACAACTGATCACATATTTTTGTTACGTAAATAAAGAAAAATGAATTAGGATGTGGAGAAAATTACAGTTTAAAAAAAATGACTTACCTCAGAAACGCCTACGTGTTTGTGCGGTTTGCAAATCCGATTTACGTAACAATAAAACAAAACTGGCGACGAGTAGCTGATTTTATGCTCAACAGTCACACGAAAGTAACGTGAATTCTCGCCACTAGTGGTTGCGAAAATGACTTACCTTGGAAACGCCCACATGTCTGCGCATTTTGTTAAATGCAATTACTTAACAATGACATTGATGAGATTAATAACCTGAGGAACTTCTCTGCTTATATATATATATATATATATATATATATATATATATATATATATATATATATATATATATATATAATATATATATATATATAGCAATAATCTTAAAAATCATGTATCATAAATCTTAAAAATCGATATATATATATATATATATATATATATATATATATATCTCGACTTTTAAGATTTATGATACATAATTTTTAAGATTATTGCTCCGAGTTCATTTTACACTCAGAAGTATTGCGCTCACTAATTTTACATGAATCGCTATATCGTCCGACGAAATAATATATATATATATATATATATATATATATATATATATATATATATATATATATATATATATATATATATATATATATATATATACAGTTGGAATATAGTCTGTTTTTTGTACAAATATCAGTGGTTACATATGCGTGTACATGTTCCAGTGGAATCCGCATTCCAAGAAACCACTTCATCAGACAAAAGATGATATTGAAGAGAGAGTGAAGATCACATTCATTTTTTTTTTTTATAATATATTCGAGTATAATTTATGCTTTGGAAGAAAGTAGGGCGTATACTTTGTGAATGTGAGTAAGGGTGGGGGTTGAGTGAAAAGGGGGTAACACGATCGCATGTGGTTAAGCTGCAGCAGCGGGGTTATTGGTAATATTTTTACTTGGCAGTTGTTTATTAGCTTACGTTATCGCTTTGATCTGGAGTAATATTATACTCTCATCGCTGTTAACTTCCCTATCTTAATTTTTTATAGTTGTTGTTTTTTTCTGGTGCGACTACATTATCCGTCTATTTTATTGTTAATTTCTATTTGTTTATTTATTTATTTACTATATATATATATATATATATATATATATATATATATATATATATATATATATATGAATAAAAATCAATACGAAAATTATATAAATGCTTATATTTTTTCTGTATTTTGTCCTAAGTGTAGACGTGTAGGAATACATAAAGTCTTTTGAAAAAAAAAATTAGAATTTTTCTTTCAAAAACATATTTTCGAACGATCCTTCGATCTTTCTCAGTACTGTCATCACGACGGTTCTAGGTTCGATCCTCGGCTTGGGAGAAGTGTTAGTCTAGCGGCACTGATGAGTTGTGAAACAACGAAACAGGTCTGTATGTCGATGACTAAAAATATATTTTATAAAGCTCCCCTCTTTGGTAGAGCACTCTCGTAAATAATCTTACTCGCTACTTAATTTAGCTGAAATAATGCGAAGCTCGCAATTTGTTTACAAACAAAACGTTTGAGCCCTCTACGAGTAGCGGACGGATGTTTATTTAAATACGCATTCCGACAGTTTAATTTCGGCCACCGATTCCGTAGTCATGGGGTAGGACTGCCGACTGTCATCACGACGGTTCTAGGTTCGATCCTCGGCTTGGGAGAAGTGTTAGTCTAGCGGCACTGATGAGTTGTGAAACAACAAAACAGGTCTGTATGTCGATGACTAAAAATATATTTTATATATATATATATATATATATATAGTAGAAATGGTAATTAATAAAAACTGAAGAAAGTACTCAATACTGTTGTAGAGCAAATATGCGTTTTATTTTTTATTACCGTATCTTTCCGTTAAGTGTTACATTATTGTTTCGGCTACTCGGCCGTTTTTTTGGCCGTCTGTAGCTTCCTCAGACTTTTACAGAAACGGTTTCTGTAAAAGTCTGAGGACGCTACAGACGGCCAAAAAACACGGCCGAGTAGCCGAAACAATAATGTAACTTAACAGAAAGATTCGGTAATAAAAATAAAACGTGTATATATATATATATATATATAAATTTAATAATATAATTTATAGTTTATATATTATATATACTAATATTTATAAGATTAAAAAAATAGCAGCGTAATATTTATTCATAGATGTGTTTCAAATCCAAAGTGAAGTAATATCTACTAGATACAGCGTGGTGCCAGTAGATACTACTTCCAGAGATATAAACAAAAGACTAAGAGACTCCGGTATAGGCGACCAGATATTGATTCATTTGGTTTGAATTATATATATATATATATATATATATATATATATATATATATATATATATATATATATATATATATATATATATTGTCCGGTAGAAATATATTTTCTTATAATATATATAAATCCTTATTTAAAAAGCTCAATGTAATTCCAGAGCAATATAGAAAATAAATGACAAAATGTATATTCCAAAATTCATGATGGTGACCATCTTATAATTTGTTAAAAGAAATTGAAATGTGATTTGACATGATTACAATCCAAAAATTGGAAGATAAGCTGCAAATACCTTTTCATTTTTCCATTACGCCGGAGTGATTGTTGCTATTTCTTCTGATGAGTTAAGGGCATAATAGATTCACTGATTGATATAATAATTAAGTGATTGATTTTGCGCTACGAAACAGATACTGTCAAGAATTGTATAAGTCAACTGAATTAAAGGAATACATTATAAGATGGTCAACATCATGAATTTTGTGAATATAACGTCTTGTCATTTATTCTTTCTCTCTCTCTCTCTCTCTCTTTCTGTCTGTCACTCTATCTATCTATCTATATATCTATATATCTACATCTATATATATATATATATATATATATATATATATATATATATATATATACATTTGCATATATATGATGGACTCTCCCGTCGATTTCGACGTATGAGGTTCGGACAACCCATATTTCTAAAACTCATTTATGCTTTGCCTCTGATGACTTTTTAGTCCAGCAAGGGACTTGCAAACAAGGCCACAAATAGAACATGAATGTGAATTTAACGCTGCAGATATTGGTGCGGCTGCTAGTCGGTTTGCTCTTACTCTGTTTTCTTTCAGTTGCCTTAAGCTTTCAGATTGAAACCTCTGGAGACCTTCAAAACACCTTGATCTCCATCCTTTTCGGTCATTCACCTCATCTTCAAGACTCCTGTATGGTATGTTCACTGCAGACAAGTTACTCTTCAACTTGTCCTTGTACCTAAGCCAAGGACGTCCGACAATTCTTTTACCACCCTCAAATTGGCTGTACATCACAATTTTTGGAATTCTGTCATCGGGCATCCTCAATACATGACCAGCCCACCGCAATTGCGATTGAATAAGGAATGATTCAATGCCAGATATTTTGCATTTTGTGAATAATTCGGCATTTGATACCTTGTCGCGGAGGCTAAGACCACATATGGAGCGTAGACAGCTTTTGTGGAAAACGTCCAGCTGATTAATATGATGTCTGTATGGGGTCCATGACTTTGATCCATAAAGAAGAATGGAAAGAACAACAGCACGGTAGACAAGGATTTTTGTGTGTAGTCGAATACCCCTTTCATTCCACAAGCGATGGCGAAGATTTCCAAAGGCAGAAGTGGCCTTAACAATCCTGTTGACAATTTCATCATCAAGAGAACCGCCCTGGTTCACCTTGCTACCAAGGTAAGGAAAGTACTTGACATAATTGATATCATGACCATCGACTTTCAGCTTGCGCGCAGGAAATCTATACTCTGTTGGATTTTGCTTTACGCCTTCAACTTGTTCAACTGATGCACTACCTCAGTCTTCCTTATGCTAATTGTCAGACCAAAGGCCTTGCACGCAGCTGAAAATCGATCAAGAAGAACTTGGGCTTCTTCAAAGAATGTGGCTACCAGTGCGGCATCGTCAGCGAAGAGCAAGTCGTGAATAATTTCGGTGCGAAAAAGAGTCTTGGCCTTAAACCGTTGATGGTTAAATAAGCCACCGGATGACCGAAATTGAAACTTGACACCAGTGTCCAAATTATCAAATGCATGTTTCAACATTAGTGAAAAGAAGAGCGCAAAGAGGACTGGCGCCATTACACATCCCTGTTTGGTCCCATTCGTAACATCAAATGGATCAGACATCATACCATCTGAGACAACATTGGCCTTCATCCTCTCATGAAAGGAAATGATCACGTTCAGCATGTTTTCTGGAATACCAAGCCTTCTTAAAACTTGCCAAAGAGCATCGCGATTCACAGTGTCGAAGGCCTTCGTCAGGTCAACAAACACCATATACAATTCCTGATTTTTCTCACGGACATTTTCTGCCACCTGACGTAAGGAAAATATCATGTCAATGGTGCCGCGACCCGACCGAAACCCACCCTGGGACTCTGGATACACCTTATCAACGAGACGATTTATGATTCGGTTTAGAATGAGCCTAGCCAGAATCTTTCCTACAATTGAAAGCAGAGATATCCCCCGATGGTTGTCACAGACATTCTTGACTCCCTTATGTTTGTAGAGATGTTTGATGCAGGCATATTTGTAGTCCTGTGGAACTCGGCCTGCTTTCCGTATCTTTACAAAGAGAGCATGGAGCTTTTTTACCAGCACATGCCCACCATGTTTGTACACTTCAGGCGGAATTGGATCCTTTGGTGATGGGGACTTGCCAGAAGCAATTTGTTTGATGGATTCCCATACCTCCTGATAAGCAGGTTCCAATGACAATTCTGGAATATCTGGATTATGAGGAATAGAAAACACGACAATGACAAATGAGGTGTTTAAGACAGTTTCAAAGTGCTCCTTCCAACGATTGAGAATATCTGATTTATCAGTCAGCAATGCCTCTCCATCGGCTGTGCTTAATGTGGAAGCACCACTTTTCTGAGGACCAAATACCTCTTTCAGACCATCATAGAAGGCTTTCGTGTTCTTGCTGTTAGCAGCTCCTGCAATTCAATTGCCTTATTGTACCACCATTGTTCTTTCATAGCTCGGAGAGCTCGTTGTACCTCACCTTTACACTTTTTGTAGGCCGTGTGCTTCACTGTTGAGTTTTTGTCCTCAATTCAACATTTGTGAGATGAGTGCATTTGGTTAATCAGTGCTTTAACTTCATCGTCACTTTCGTCAAACCAATCCTGGCGTTTTCTTTTCGGTATTCCAAGGACTTCCACTGCTACAGCTTGAGTTGCTTCTCGCAATGCTTTCCAAGAAGATTCAACATCATCAGTTACATGAACACCCTCAAGGTTTTCATCAAGCTTATTGTAGAGCTCAGTTCTCTTTTCCCTGGATTTAAGAGGCCGCAAATCAATGCGTTTGGGGACTGTTGATGTTGTAACTCTGTGCCTTCGCACATGGAACGACAGTTTACTTCTGAGAAGGGCGTGATCCGAAAGATAGCAAGAAGTGTGGAAAGAGCGAGTGATTTTGAAGTCACTCATGTGCTTCCGCTTTGTTATGATGCAGTCAATAAGATGCAGTCCTTTGAACGAGGATGCATCCATGTCGTCTTCCGATGCACAGGTTGTTGGAATATAGTATTGGTAATACAGAAGTCAAACTCCCTTCAGATTGTAAGAAGTCGTAAACAATTTGCATTTACCTTGCCTATGTCATGCTTACCAAGTACACCGGTCCACGACAGATGGTCACTACCAACACGAGCATTGAAATCGCCAGCAAGAACGAGTTTATCATGGTGTCGAACTCTGGAGAGGACATCACGGAGGGTATCGTAGAAGTCATCCTTCTCTTGATCTGAACTGGCTAACGTTGGGGCGTAACAACTAACTAGCGTCACCCTGGTGTTTCCTTCTAACTTTAAGGAAAGAGTTGCCACACGATCAGATATGCCTTTGGGAAAAGACGATAAGGACTTTGCCATCTTGGACTTAATGGCAAAACCAACGCCTGATTGGCGGGGTTCATTTTCTGCCTTTCCTGACCAAAAGAAGTCATATCCACCCTTTTCCTCTCGAAGTTGAGAATTGCCAGGCAAGCGAGTTTCACATAAGACAGCAATGTCAACATCATACCTCTGTAACTCAAGAGAAACAAGGGCTGTCTTGAGCTCGGGTGCAGCATCATTATCCTGGAGTGTACGGACATTCCAACACCCTATTGAGAGATTCTTTGTTGAGGTTTTTTGTCGTATTCGATTATTCTGACTGCGCAACTGCATAACCAGACAGCTGCAGTGGGCTGCCAAGTTAAGTGGTGAGCAAGCAATTTTTTAGGGCTGCTTTTATCGCCCCCTCCCCGCCACAGGGAAAGCAGAGCTATCCCTAAATAGGGCTGCTTTGTCCCTGATGGAGGACACGAACAGCACAATTGCTCACAGGTTTGTGCTAGAAATGCCATCTATCATCAGCCGCCACTGTGAAGAGATCCGGCTGAGGACTTCCAGTAATATCCTTTACCTGTCCCCGTCGCTTTCACTCCATCGCCAGTGGACTTCTTGCAGAACAGTGTGAGGCTTTCATAATGAAATTACGATAAGCTGTCAGAAACCCACACAAATGACTTGATTTAAGTGGTGAAGACTCGTGTAGGACCATCCACACTTTTTGGAACTGCTGATTAACTCACTCGGTGTAAACCAATTGCCACAGAACAAGCAGACAACAGCCCTCAGGTTTGATGTAAGAGTTTCCGTCTCTTAGTGGTATAACCGCGCCCCCAGACATCAACCTGGTAATTTCCTTGTACCGGCGCAAATATATATATATATATATATATATATATATATATATATATATATATATATATATATGTATGTATACATACACACAAACACACATGATGCTAGTTGGCCGTTGACCCCGTAAAGGGGTTCCTTCGCCTTTTGAAAGGTCTTGTTTTTAATCCTTCAGGGAGACTAGCCGCCCTCCTCACCAAACAAGTCTGGTGGGAGAACCAGTTTAGTCGCCGGTGACCCGACCATGAGGCAGGTAGTACTGGGTTACATGGTACCAGTAGCATATGACATGACCTGACACCATACATATATATATATATATATATTTATATATATATATATATATATATATATATATATATATACTAGCAAAAGTACCCGTCGTTGAATGATGGGTTAAAAAACAGAAAATGGACACTGGTTTATGAAAGTACTAGCGGGGGGGGGGGTACCCGGCGTTGCCCGGGTGTTTTTAGGTGTGTGTATGGGGGGGATAAGTAATAACCCGGAAACGATGTTAAAAAAAATCGAAAAACCAAATCCCCCCCAAAAAACAGCGAAAAAAAACCGCTGTGTATATAGGGGGGAAGTAAACTAAAGAATAAGCGAAGTAAAAAAAATAGAGAAACGTTGCCCGCGTGTCTAAAGATGTAAAAGAAAAAAATAGTTTTGGTCGTGAGGCTGGATTGAACCCGGAACGCGGAGGTGAAACTAACTCCAACCACTTAACTGTCTAGGCCAAGAGTAATTAATTATAGTGTTAAAATAAGGCTTATAAAGCGAGTGAAAGAGGTTTGATTGACAGATAACCACTAAATGAGGTTCTCGCGGGAGCGTTACGAGATGACGTAGCAGTATTTTATTACCTATTTCGTTTCCTGTCTAGACATCTCTCTATCTGTCTGTCTGTCTGTCTGTCTGTCTGTCTCTCTCTGTTTGCGTTTGTGTATTGTGTATTTTATTACTTATTTCGTTTCCTGTCTAGGCATCTCTCTCTCTCACTTCGTCTATCTTACTCTAAATACTGTTACTAAAAAAGAAAATGGCGTCTGGCTGTTTTTTTTTTATAAAAACTTCGATCGTTAATATTTTTTGTAAGCGTATTTTTTTTACTTCACATTTTTGGCTTGTTATTTTTCGTTTAACTATCGTATCTAACTATTTTGAATGTTCTAATAACTTTGGTAACTTTGCCATAGCGTAGATGCTCATAGTTTAGCTTGTGTAAGGGTTAATTTTTTACCTATAACAACATGTTTTTTTTTAAATTCAGACTGCCATTAGAGCTTGCTGACGTCAAGATCACGTGACATGACTCAGCGGGTTTTAAATACAAGTTGACCCAAAATAAATGGCCCCGTATATACTTTATGTAGAAGAGTTGGCGCCCGTATTTTTTTGGGCAGTTATAAATCGATTTAAAAATTTTTAATGTTTAACATTAAAATGTCACTTTTTTGGGGACCCCCCCCCTGCAGAAAATCGATCAGTTGACGGACTTCTGATGGTCCTTTTGGGCTAATTTTTCGATATTTGTCGTCCGGAGGGTGGGGCTTTAATATGATACCAAGTTTGTGAATTTTTGTTCCGTCGGTCAAAGGTTTTTAGCAGACACACAAACATACATACATACATACATTTTCGCTTTTATATATATAGATGATAGGAAGGGTTGTAAAAACATAGCTTCGAAGTTGGGGGTATCAAAACCAAAGCAAAATATGATGAAAGGAAAAATAAAATAGATAAACCCCATAATTTATTATACCATACCTGTTCACACTGAAACACTTATCACAATATTCTGTGGATCTATATTAAAAAACCTTGTTAAACTTTGTGTCATATTTGCATTCTATGAAGGTCAGGTGCGAACGAACACCCCATAATTTTATCATACCATATTTCTTCAAATTGAGACATAATTATCAAAGTATACTTACGCAGATAGATATGAAAAGTCTTTATTAAAGTTTGTGCCTATTTCTATTCTATGGAGGCCAGGCGCGAACGCAGACCCCACAATTTTATCATACCATCCCTATTTAAGTTAAAACATACTTATCAAAGTACATCTATATCAGAAACACTTGTAAACATTTTTTTTTAATTTTTAATTTTTTTATTTCCATACTTTGTGGACCAGACGCGAACGCAGATTCCACAATTTTAATGAACCGCCGTTCTGCCAGATCAAACATACCCATTCCTGTGTCTCGATACATCTTCTATCATTATATGTAATCAGTTTTTTAAAATAGTCAACCATATAGGAGCCTATTTGTGACCACACACACACACACACACACACACACACACACACACACACACACACACACACACACACACACACACACACACACACACACACACACACACACACACACACACACACACACACACACAAATTCAGCTTTATATATATATATATTAAAAAGTTTGACTCATTATAATTATTTCAATTTGAGTCAGTCTATCGTTTGGCATGTTGTTATATTTTGTCTTCTAATTAAAATAATTACTTATCGTCTATATTACTTTAAAACGCGGTTATATATATATATATATTATCGTTTATATTACTTTAAAACGCTGTTATATATATATATATATATATATATATATATATACATACATATATATATGTATATATATGTATGTATATTGACTTATAAATCAGTTTCAAAAGAAAAACGAACAAAATCTAACAGATTGTACGATCGTTTTAGAAACGATGTTCATTTTATTTAAATTGACAATAAATATTGACAATAATTTGACAAAAGTTTTGTCCTTTAATAAGAAAGTCTCCTCATCAGCAATAATAGAGGGGTAGGGCGGAGGAAAGAGTCTAAGACACCAAAATAAAACTAGCATTTTAGTCGTGTGTAGGGCAGATATTCCTGGATATATTTAAAAATAAAAATAAAATAAAATAAAAATAAAACAAAATAAAAACTAAGTCATTAATGTTATGTTGATAAATAAATATAGGAAAATAGAGTAAAATAGAAAATTATGAATAGGAAAAAAAGGGGGAAAAATTTTGATATAAAAAATATATATACCATTTATCTCCATTATAAAATCTTATATCTACAGTACAATGAGTATAGTTTTCTTTGTATTAATACATTTACTCCAGGTCTAATTACCCTCTCTCTCTCTATCTCTCTCTCTCTCTCTCTCTCTCTCTCTCTCTCTCTCTATATATATATATATATACTAGCATGGGTGCCCGGCGTTGCCCGGGTGTTTGGAGGTGTATGCTGAGCAAAAAAAAAGGGGGTAATTTTTTAAACTTTGACCCCTATTATGACCCCTGAAAATTTATTGTTTTGAGCTCAAATCAAGTTATTAAGTTAGATCCATGTCCACGGAAGCTATATCTAAAATTTAAAGTGTGTAGACCCAAAATTGTCGGAGAAGTTTGGTAGAGTTCTCAAAGCTCAAATCGTTGAACTTTGACCCCTTAATCGCCAAATTTCTGGCTAAAAACCGATCACATAGATTTTTCCAAATCTCAGTACCCTGTATATCAAATTTCGAGTCTGTAGACTAAAAATTGACAGAGTTATTTCGTAGGGAAATGTACACACACACACACACACACACACTTTCACTTTTATAGATATATAGATTTAAAATTTGAGTCTGACAGAATGACAAAATTATATTGCAAACCGATATATTAAACAAACGAACTTCAAAGAGACAAATGAACACATAAGTAAAAACAATTTGTATTAGAAAACATTTATTATTCCACGTCTTTTTTTTACAGACCTGACGACTGAGGTTCGCTCTTAATAAAAATTGTTTTTTATAGTCTTAATTTTGACTTCCTTTTTCATAAAAAACTAAAAAAAAAATCAAGAAAGAAAAGAAATTTAATTTTATTTTTTCATTAATTTCTTTCTGTGCAAAGCAATTCTTTCAAACTTACTCTGTTTCCAAAATGTTTTTATTTTATTCCCCTCCCCCTTCATTCATTTTCCTCCGCATCCTGGCAAGATTACTGTACACATAGATTCGAAAAAATAGTCAAAAACAAATATATAAATAAATGTTATCAAAGGCAAGATAAGTTACTTTTCTACCTAACTGGATATCTTTTTTGTGTTTTTATTCAATGTAATATATTTATTCAGCTCGAAAAACATACAGTGTTTACCGATGTGTTGGAAAATTCAAGATGGCGTCTCACACCCTCTTTAACACCGTAAGTTTGGGAAAAGGTGTTATAAATAAAAAACTATACAAAATACTATTAAAAACCCGCCGAATATATGTCAACCTATGTCACGGTAACATATATTGAGCGAGATTTTAACAGTATTTTAACAGGGCACATCGTAAAAACTGACCCATTAATTTTCCTGAAGTAAAAACTATATCGTTTTTAAACTTTTAAAACTGTACATTATAAAAAGAAAACTGTTCGAGTGATTTTTTTTTTTTTTTTTTACATGGGTGTCACCACTTATCAAGGCCCAGAGGCCACTCAAGGATAAGGGTTAATAGGTATACATTAGTCATTGTGATTTTAGCATAGTAAACAGTGGGAATTTTGTAACTTGGATTACTTGAAAAAGAAAACTGTTCGAATGATTGAAAATGAAAACAAAATAACAATGTAAATATATTGATAAGAAAAAAACAAAAACAAACGAAGTTTCCGTTTCAGGAACCCGAGTTTAATTTTATGTCGTAATCATTCAACTCGTTAGCGGTTTTATTCAGCGATTAGGGATAACCATACGACATATCTAATTACCAAAGCGATTTTTTTTTAATTTTTTTTTTTTTATTAAAACTAAACCTGTTTAGTTTTAATGAACCAATTTTTTTAAAGCCAACACTTTAGTTATTTTGAGAGCGTGCAACTGCACCCGAAAGGTTGATTAGGAAACTCCAAATCCTTTTATGACTCGGAAAAAAAAGGGCTTTTTATCGGCTTAAATGATAAACTAATGTTAAATATTAGTATTTGCCATCGATTCTGAAATAAAATGAAATCCTGACATTGTGATCATTTTTGCAGGTGTTATGTGCCAAATATTGAAATAAGAATGTTTACATTCAATTATTGTAATTTAAGTCTTTAAGTTTAAAGTCGATTTTATTTATAAAATATCTTTTTAGAAATCAATCTCAAAAACAATCTGAACAATAAATCTCTTTTGTTATGGCTAAGTTTTTGTCAAGGGTAGAAATTATAATAGACAAGTATTCATCCATGATGACATTTTACCGATTTCCTGGTTTACAGGTATTCTTGCTAAATTTCTTCGAAAGAATTGACATAAACAATACTTCAACTAAATGCGTATATTTCATGCAATAATGACTTTCATTTCTTCTGACTTTTCCTAAACTAAACATAAAACATCGGTTAGGGTTAGTTTAACATTCTGTAAAAGTACCTTCCGTTTTTTTTTGTTTGTTTTTTTTTGTACTTCTGCAGAGAAGGTAAAAAACCGATAAAAACTGGATATATTTTTCGTGTTTTTATTCAATTTAACATGTTTATTCAGCTCGAAAAGAATACAGTGTTTACCGATGTGTTGGAAAATTCAAGATGGCGTCTCACACATTCTTTAACACCGTAAGTTTGGGAAAAGGTGTTATAAATAAAAAACTATACAAAATACTATTAAAAACCCGGCGAATATATGTCAACCTATGTCACGGTAACATATATTGAGCGAGTTTTTAACAGTATTTTAACCGGTTTTTTATTTATTACACCTTTTTCCAAACTTACCGTGTTAAAGAGAGAATCGGCCGCCATCTTGAATTTTCCAATACATCGGTAAACACTGTATGCTTTTCGAGCTGAATAAATATGTTAAATTGAATAAAAACACGAAAAATTTGCCTTCGATAACATTTATTTGTTATATATTTGTTTTTTGGCAACTTATTCGAATCTATGTGTACAGTAATACAAACCCGAAATGAATTTAAGACCACGAGTGAAATGAGAAAAAGAAGTCAGCGGGTTTGGTTGCCATAACAACGTGACGGTAGTGAACGTGTGTGTGTGCGTGTGTGCGCGTATTTCGTGTAGTTTAGTTTCGTATAATAGTTTCGTATTTTTTTAATTTGTAAATAACAAGTTATTAAAAAATTAAACCCTTCCAAGATGGACAATAAATAAAGCCATAATATTTTATGGTAAAGGTAAGAGCGTAGAAACGATTGTTTTTTAGGAGATGTGATTATTGGATTAACCAATCAGAAATCGTCTGTGGCACACACACATCTCTGTTTTTATAGATATGTAGAAGATAGATATAGATATAGATAGATAGAAGATAGAAGATAGATTAAATGTTAAATAGATTTTGTAAATAGTACAGTTGAAATGATTAGAATATTTCCAATATGTAATAAGGTCGAGGTAATTAGTTAAAGAGATTTAATATAATGTGATATGCAAATGAGCATAAGTCATTCGATATGGGGGTTGTTTGTAGAATAGTATATAAAGAAATTAGGCAAAGATTCTTATGTCTCCTATAACAGAAACATCCTAAAATGGGTTCTAATGTTTCTCTACCAGGAGAGATCTACCCTCTTACCTCCTTTATATTTCGTTGATGGTGGAGAGCTGTACACACAGACAGAAACACACGAACCCTATTACTTTATAAAAATATAGATATATATACATATATATATATATTAAATAAAAAATGAAGAATAAATGTTA
>NC_136524.1:43286603-43311603 GCF_053919585.1 Euprymna scolopes | reverse complement strand
TTTGAAACATAATCTTTCACTGCCGGTAGTAATAATAAGATAACAAATAATTATTGATTTTAAACTAACATCTTTTTTTTACCAGCAAAACTAAAATCTAAAGACCATCCCCTCACAAATGTGTTTTTATTCTTGAGCAAATATCTGCACATGCAACATTTATTTTGACGATAACCGAGAAAGATAAACAATACTAAAAGTAAATGCTTAGAGATTTGTAAAACATCGGAATCGAAATCAGTAATCGTATCGGGATCGGGAATTTATTACGGTATTTGTATTCATGAAAATAAAGGAGACAGAGCGTGATCTTTGTTATTAATAATTATCGATCCATATTATTAATCGATCCATGTTATTAATAATTATCGATGTTGTTTC
Source organism: Euprymna scolopes (assembly GCF_053919585.1). Classification (NCBI taxonomy): domain Eukaryota; kingdom Metazoa; phylum Mollusca; class Cephalopoda; order Sepiida; family Sepiolidae; genus Euprymna; species Euprymna scolopes. The sequence goes on along the minus strand of NC_136524.1, from coordinate 43,311,222 downwards.
CATATTATGCCAACTAAAAACACTTTTAAATACTCCAAGGAATAGAAATGTGCGCAATATTCGGTAATCTTGATCTGAATAATTCCGAAACAAATTTAGAATTTGTTTTTATGATAGCTTTTAGTGTATTTTTTTTTATGTATTTGTCTTACATATCTTTGTATTTAGAAAAGGATATGTCATATTTTTATTGTGTTGGAAAATTGAGCTAGTTGCAAACAGTTGCATGACAACTGTGCGTTAAAGTGTTGTAGTAGTATCATTGAGACGTAAATAAGTTTTTAAAAATATACGATTCCTCAACGGACATTGCAACTGATATGTAACATTTTTATACTGTCATTTTTTAAAATAGTAAATCACACTTTAAAATGTAAATATTAATTTAGAAAAATTCTAAAAGCCAATCAATTTTACGTTGAAAAAAATGTCAAGTATTTAAAATAATTAATTCATCTAAAAAAACAAAAACATTTACTTTCAAAAGTTTTCTAAATTGTTATTACATGCTAATATTTTCAAGTATAATTAACTATTCTATTAATAAAAATTGCCCCAGATAAGGTAGGAATCCACTTGATCTAAGAAGCTAAAAATATTAAATTATTCAATGTCCAAAAGTAGCCAACGTTACGAGTGTTGGATGGATAGATTACAGCTCAGAGAACAGCAAATATTCCCCTTTTGTCAGAAACATCGTACATTGAATGTAAGGACTAGCAGACAAAGTAAGAGAAGCGAGAGTTACGAGACATTTTTACAAAGGAGTCACCATTTATCAAGGTCCGGAGGCCACTCGAGGATAAGGGTTAATGAGTGTACAGTAGTCAATGGGACAATATCGTAGTTATCGTTATTAGTGAAAATTTAGTAAATTGGATTACTTAAGGGGGCGGCTCATCAAGATCTTGTTTATATTGGACTTGAAGATGACCATATTGAAGTCAGCTGGAAAGCAAACAAACGGAAGAGAGTTCTACAGGCGTGCAATTCTAAGGAAAAAGCTTTGTTCATGGAATGCTCATTGGTTAGAGTTTTTGATAGTGGTTTCAACTAGACGAGTGTTTTTCGCGAAAGTTTGGCACGGGAATATTATAGATTGGAGCTCATAAAAGCACTTGCCATGAATATAACCATAACTAGAGAAAGGTTCACAGCATCTCTTCTGTGAGAAAGAGTTTACAGGGGGCGGGTACCCTCTACTAGGCTACAAAGTTTATTGTGAACTCTGCCAAGGCAGTATAAGATGATTCTAGCAGCTCCTGCCCAAATATGGCAACAGTACTCTATACTTGGCTCTCATAGAGGTAAAGAATTGCATTGGCAGTGAGATATCTACTGGAGCAGTAGAAGGATCCCACCATTTTTCCAGCAGCCTTGGCAACAGATTTGATGTACTGGTTTCATTTCAGATCAGGAGTAAAGGAAAAACCCAGAAGCTAGTCAAAACAAAGAGCCTCCCCAAGACGAGAGCCATTCATTTCAATTGATGCGAGATGGATATCTTAGCGTTGATGATAGAAAGATAGCAGCTTGGTTTTAGATGCACTAAAATTAACCAGCCACCTCTTTCCCCATTATACCAAGCGCACAAAATCAAAGGAGAGACAATCAGAGAGAACATTTACGGCCTTTAATGTGTTATCATAGACGGTAGTGTCATCAGCATGAATGTCTACGAACGATCTGAGGATGTGATTTAGAAGATCATTGATGTAGATCAGGAAAAGAGTAGGGTCTGGATAGACCGCTGACTTCTAAAAGCCTTGCCTTTTCACATTTATTCGCACAAATGCCTACTGAGAAAACTCGAATGCCTACTAGACACTATATTCGAGTGTCTAAGGTCTTTATGTACAGGGATTTATGAAAAAAAACTGACAAGAGGATATTTTTTCTAAAAGTAAACCCTGACTAAGTATTTAAAATCACATAGTATTCACGGCTCTGATAATATCTCTTTGGTATGGCTGACCCATACTAGTTTTTATGAGAAATGGTGCACTCTTCAAGTAATGTCACCTCATATAATTGCATGAAGCTGGATACTCCAGCAGACAAAGAATATTCTAGTCCAGAAATCCAGTAAAACCAAGAGACCACAAGAAAAATATATTGTAGCATATTTAAATGGTCAATTGAGAAGAGGAAAATTATATTCCCAACTTTGTTACAAATTCGGTGTTTGAGTGATGAAGGAGAACTTACATGGAACATTCGCATATCTATGCATCTTACGGAGAGATAAAGTATCAGCTCCAGGAAGGGGCCCCTTGATTTCTGGGAACTTCTAAAAATACTCAAGTTAGATCTTATACTCTCTTTAGGTTTTATATATTTACTAGCCTGGGTGCCCGGCGTTACCCGGGTGTTTGGAGGTGTGTGTTGAGCAAAAAAAAAAAAAAAAAGTAAAAGACAGACAGGCTCGAACCTGTTACGCGAAGGCGGAAAAGATAGTGAAAGAAATTCTGATGTTTTACCCCTACTCCATGACGCGACCGGAAGTTCGGAACATTAAAATTAGTAAAGTCATTCTAACCGATACGATGACTTGCAAAAATGGCGACACACACACACAAAAAACCCAACAAAAACGACCCTCCTTATAGAAAAGTGCCCAGTTAAGGGTGAAAGAATTAATGTTTTTAGCCAATTTTTCGATATTTGTCGTCCGAAGGATAGATCTTTAAGACAATATCAGTCTCGTGAAAATCCGTCGTCTCTGTCGAAAGTTTTAGGCATACATACATACATACATACATACATACATACATACATACATACATACATACATAATGCATACATTTACACAGGCAGGTGAGATTTATATAATAGATGACATGCCGCTACATTAGAGTGGGTCGATTTGCAACGTTTTTCAGAAAATCAACATGGCACTGAACATATTCCAAAAATTAGATTCCCATCTTGAACAGAAAATTGAGCATTTAGTTTTAAAAATCGTGTAGAAAAATGCTGAAAAATCCTTCATTTTTGTAGTATTTTCACAACACTGACTTTGAAATTTCACTATTTTTATAAAATATTCAATTAAAATTGATATATTTATATGAAATACATTGAAAGAAAAATAAATACATGAATTATAATTTTAATTATGAATCACAACTAGCAAAATATCTCAACTTTTACTGCATTGATTAAACAAAAATTGTAAAAAAAGCTAATTAGCAACTAAGTCTTTTAAATTTCACCATTCAAAAAGATAATGTGGAGATGTACTACACAATATAACAACTTGATACAAGTTACAGAACCATGTATTTTAATTTATTATTAAATGCAAGAATATAAACTGTTATAATAGAACTAAATTGTTCTGTATACTTTCCTTTTGAGGAAAATGAAGGTCTGGTTTGCTGGCACGATGACTTTGTAATAATATGTCTATGTCTTGCTTCCTGTCTATTTACAACTTTTTGAGAAAAATCAATCAAATTTGATCAGTGTGTCGCTGCAAAATTGATAGCAGTAATCTTTTTCATTTTTTTTTTGAGTTGTTCACTATTTCTGGAAAAAACAACACAAAAACAAACAAAAAACAATTATTTGAAAACACTTATTTTTTATATTTTTGCGATGTAATATGAATAAAACTAACTATTGTTTAGGTAAATTAAGAAAACTAATAAATTTAATGGATAAATATTTATTTACCTTATGGACAAAATTGTTTGAATGCCCTCTTCTCTCACATCCAATTCATCTGAGTTTATCATCGATATTATATTTTCCAGAAGTAGTGCAAAAACACTATATTTTGGACAGTTTAAAAAAGTAATTTGGATTTCAGTTAACTGTTTTGTTCTATGAATCATATTAAAATATACTGTTGTTGGTTAAAAAAATATTGTCGGTTTTGATCTCAAACCAACTAACTGCATACACTTGGATGATAAATTTGACCAAAATGTTTAATTTATCATAGTGTTTGAGGATAGACACCCCTGGTTCATAAACACATTAACCTTGTGGCTTATGTTAACCATCTTCCTTGATTCAAGGGCCCAATTTTCTAAGTTAACTTCTCCACAAGAAATGCCAACAGCATACTCAAAAAGTAGCCTCTGGTCTTCACGCTTAAATTATTTGTTTCTTCTGCTGTCAGATAATGATGATCGGGAGGGACACTAATTTTTTAGAATTCTACTTGAGACAAATCTTGATAATTATTGATACAAAGTTTCCCCAAAGGACCAGTAAATGTTGTTAGGCTTTTTGTTGTTCTCTCAATTAATTTAAAAATTGCTGTAAATGGCAGTTCTTCTAGTGGAACCTGAAAATTGGAAAATTTTCATGTTTAATAATTAATAAATACCAATATATTATTTTATTTTCCACAAAAAAGGAACATAATTACAGGTGAATCTATAGAATTAATTTTACCTCCTTGTTAGGAGGACAAGTGCAGATTATGTGCCTTGTTTGACAATTTTCTGTCTTGCACTTTACTGCAAAGTCATCACATCTCAAGACAGAAAGTTTACAGCTACAAGAAGATATATCAAACAGTCTGTCTAGCTATTCCTTCATTCTTTTCACTTTGATTGCTTCAAGAGATTTCCTGTCAACCTGTTTAGTTGGTTGGTTGGTTGTTTTACGGCATATCAACCCTTTCCAGGTTATTTAATGCCGAATCCGGTGATTTTGAAATTTTTTTTAATAGAATATATTTGTTTTTTGCAAGTCGGTTTCTATTTAACCCATAGTAACCATATTTCGTAAGGGACAATAAGTAATTCCTGAAAGAAGGCCTGTGCGATAATGGAAGTAAGGGTTGCATAATCTGAAACCTCTCTTCTTTTATTACGGCATTGCTTATCTACAGTGGACGACGGTATACAACGTCGAGACAAGGCAAGTACTTACTTATCGACTAGTTACTCTTCCAGGTGTTGACAGACCAGTATACTCTACTATTTCAGTCATAACTGAAGGGAGTAGTGTATTGTCGAAAGTACTTTATATCTCCGGTAAAACTTGAATAGGATACGTCGTTTACACCGTTACACAGCTTCTCTTAACTAACACACACACACACACACACACACACACACACACACACACACACACACACACACACACACACACACACACACACACACACACACACACACACACTGAACGTCCGAGGTGTGTGTAACTCTAACGTAATTATTTTGGATGGCTTGCTAGTTAAGATACTGTCGAATATATTTAACATATTTAATAGTCTAGTCTAATGTTTAATAGTCTAATGTTATATTCTAATAGTCTAATATTTAATAGTCTAATGTTATATTCTAATAGTCTAATATTTAATAGTCTAATGTTATATTCTAATAGTCTAATATTTAATAGTCTAATCTTATATTCTAATAGTCTAATATTTAATAGTCTAATGTTATATTCTAATAGTCTAATGTTTAATAGTCTAATGTTATATTCTAATAGTCTAATATTTAATAGTCTAATGTTATATTCTAATAGTCTAATATTTAATAGTCTAATCTTATATTCTAATAGTCTAATATTTAATAGTCTAATGTTATATTCTAATAGTCTAATATTTAATAGTCTAATGTTATATTCTAATAGTCTAATATTTAATAGTCTAATGTTATATTCTAATAGTCTAATATTTAATAGTCTAATCTTATATTCTAATAGTCTAATATTTAATAGTCTAATCTTATATTCTAATAGTCTAATATTTAATAGTCTAATGTTATATTCTAATAGTCTAATATTTAATAGTCTAATCTTATATTCTAATAGTCTAATATTTAATAGTCTAATCGGTTTTCGCATAGGATTTAATTTTGTTTACGAGAGAATCTAAAATACTAGTTCAAACCGATTTACAACGTGGTATTCTCTCCCCCCCTCTCTCTCACACACAAACATACACACACACACATATATATATATATGTATGTATATGTATGCATATATATATATACATATATATATGTGCGTGTGTGTATGTATATATGTATCTATATATGTACATATATGTTGGTTGGTTGTTTTTGTTTTACGGCATATCAATCCTTTTCAGGTTATTTAATGCCGAATCCAGTGATTTTGAAGAAAAAATTTTAATAGAGTATATTTGTTTTTCTTTTTGTTTTTTTTAGTCGGTTTTTATTTAACCCATAGCTGGGACCCTAACAAGTACTACCAGTTCGGGTCAGAGTGGACCTGGGAGCAATGTCAATTAAAGGTTGGCTCCACACTCCCCAAAGCCCGCAAGCTAGGGCCTCACCATCGGATATAGTTTAAGGTTCAATCTGTTTTGCCCCATTATAGCAAAATATATTGACCTTCTGTTCTATATAATGTTATCTTAACAAGGACAATTGTGGATTGACTGCTTGCCGAATATTAATTATTTCCTTGGAAATTAATTTAGAAATCTCGCTATTTTTTAAGTGGGGAGAACTGTTTTCGAGGAAATAACTAAACTGGATGGCTTGTCGTGAAGTTGGGGGCTGTTGTTTCATCCAAATGACAAAGTGGACCAGCAAATTTTGTGAACCACGGGTTAAAACTAAACGTCGTACGTTTAGTGACATTCTAATCTGAAAAGTAAAATAAATAAATGGATTATAACTGAAGGAAACTGTAGTAGGCTATCTTCCAGTTTCATACGTAAATACATAAGCGCTAGTTATAAGAAATAATGAAAAACTTTGTAGAGTTGAATTATATGTATTAAAGAGAGAGGACCAAACCAAATCAGAGGCATAGTAGTGTTTAGTTTAGACAGTTTTAGCAGATTTTAGCTCCTCCTTCGATAACATGAATTTATCCATAAAGATATTCATTCTTGATGTAGCTGTGCCATTTTAAACAAGTGTTTAGTGTTTAGAGTTTGAAAAACCAGTGCTTGTGCATCTATGTTACTATGCTATTTTTAATAGTATTTTCAAGCTAAATTTAATTTTCATGAAATTTCTGTTTATTAAATTTTTAGGTGAAAGTACAGAATTGTTACAATGCAACCTCGCTCCCATATTAAGAATGGCTTTCTAAATAACAAAGTTACTTTAGTACAATAACATAGATGCACAAATAACGAACAACCTTTAAAGGAGTTTCGTTATTTACTCGTATTAATCTTTGTAGGTTATCTGATTTTTAAACTATAATTTTAGAAGAAAAACACTGCTTAAAAACAATTACTCCCTAAAAATAAAAGAAATTAAAATTTGACACTAATTTTCTGCAAAGTATTTTTTTCTTATTAAGTAGAAAAACTTGAAAATTTACGTGGTTATATTTCGTAAAGAATGTGTAGAATAAACTTGTATAGACTATTTTTTTTTAATATAACTGGAGTATTACCATATTTTAGTAAAAATTTCAAATAGAATTTGATATGAAATATTAAGTTGGTGCAAAAATAATGTTTTTGACGTTCATTTGAACGTCAAAAAATGACATTGTTTTTGTGTCAACCTAATAGAAAAACAAATTAAAAAAGATAAAACAAACATGTTTAAATTCACTGCAGACACATGAAATATGATAATATATATTTTAAACAAGTCTTTTTAGTTTTTCCTTTCGAAATAATTAAGCCTAAATCGTAATGTTTTCAAATTGAATAATAAACAAACGTTAATTTTCAATATCAATAACGAGCGTGTTTTGCGACGGTGAAATCTAAAATGTCCCCCCCAATAAAGTTCCTGAAATGAAAAGGCGAACTTTGGTCGTTATTATTTAAAAAACATAATTTTGCCTGTACACTTAATATGAATTTTATTAATTCATTATCCTCACTCATTTTATTTAAAAAATGTAGTTTAAAACATATTCTAAATAATGATTCCATTTTCTTAACAGTATGGATTGTTTGGAAGACGGGACGTTCTTAACAAGTCACAGAAAAACCTTTAATCGCTTCAATTTTTCAACTTTTAAAGTCATTTCCTCAAGCAAAGATAACGATTTTGAGAAAAATATTTCGTGTAGGTCTTTTTCTATGTCAAACCCCAACTATCATCACCATTGCCTCACCGGGGTTTCAAAATCGACCTGCCCTACCGCTACATGATACATTATTCTCATAGTTGTGGGATATTATTTCTGCCTACACAAAGACTGCCAGCATCACCACATATTAATATTTCAAATATGATGTTTAGACTGTGTTCTATATGCAGTGTAGAAAACCTCCCATGACGGTAATCTTTAGTACATAGCTCTTTCTCCAATATATATTATCTTACGGAAAACAATTGATATTTAAAAAAAAATAATTTTCTAATCTTCTGAGTTTTGCTTGGGATGGGGCACGCTACCAGATACCAGACATTCATCGCAATTTGAGACATTCCAATCTTTTAATATTTAACCGTCCCTTTAAGTGCAATTGTTTGTATTTCTCTTGCACTTGGTTTGCTGGGTAAAGTTTAAAAAATTCTTTTTTCATGAGTTCGATTGCTCCTGTAATTACTGGAATGATGGAGATCTTCCTAAGATTCCAGTTTCTTTTCATGTCGTGTCATACACAAGACCTTGGTATTTCTTTATCGTTTCCATTTCAGCTCTGTTTAACACAGCAGGATTGGGGATACTAACCAATACTAAGGTTGCTTCTTTCGTTTCTTCTTATCATTTGATTGAGAATGATTCAATACACGCAATTTGAAATTATGAATATTGCTAGAAACGCGTTGGAAAATTCTAACCTCTAATCGTTTAGTAGTACAGCCTACGTAGTCGGTCTCACACTGACAATGAAAATATTTATAAATAATTCGTTATTTTAATGCAACCAGGCAACGAGAGATGTTGAGCATAAGTTTTTCAGTAAAGTTCGGACCCCTGCAGTATCTTTGAATTAATCGGGTACAATTGATAAACAAGTGTTTTATTCAAAGAAAGTAAGCAAGATATTCCATGGAAAATATATATACTTAATCTATATGTAAATTAAACCAATAGATGCTAAATTAATCGTCCATATTTGTCTCACAATAAATAATAATAAAAAAAACAGCCTCCATTTCCTGCCTGCGGAGATCTCAGAAAGCAGTACATCACAAAAATAAAAACAAAACAAAAACAACAACAAAAACATAAAAACGTAAAATAACCTATACGTATTATTATTCATCGGACCACTGTTCGCATCTTGAGTGTGATTTTCACAATGTCTCGGTCGATGTAACCTCCGACCTTCTTCAGGTGTATCTTGTCGAACTCGGGAATGTTTCTGTCGAACTGGGGAATAACCAACTGCTAAGTAGACCTAGTATAGAATTTAATACGATATGGGAACCAGTAATTATAAACAATAGATAATATATACAAGTAATAAGTATAGAGATAGATATACATTAATATATAGTAATAATTAGTAATAAATAGTGATATTTACAACTAGAAATAAAAGTAGGTTTAAGGCTTCTAATGTAATGTTATGACCCTTTGAGCTGTGATCATAGCGTAGTATCTGTTGACTGTGGCAAGCGAGAGCAATGGTCAAAACATTATTATTATTGTTATTGTATTCTTGTTAATCTTTTTGTGCGACGGATGGTCGCTGGATCAGTTATTATGATTAGAAGAATAAACAAGTAAATTGCGAAATCAATGATTGACGTGTGAATCGCAAAAGGAATGCGAAAATAGAAAATAGATGCAAACATTCTTTTGGATTTGGAATAACAAATAACTAGTTTTGGATTAGATTGGTATGAGACATGTAATTAGATGACGTAAGAGAACACGTGATGTAGTTAGTTTTGAAGAGATTCAGAGAATTGAGGATTGACCACCAGGTCAGACAGACGTAGACAAGGGTGGACAGACAGCTGGGAGCGAGCTGTATGAACAGAAAATGTAGAAACTGCAGATCCTGTGAAAACCAATTGAGACAACTTTAATAAATTTATATTATAAAAATATAAAGAGTTGTTTTATGGTTTTCACAAAGAAGAACAGTTGTCTCAATTATATGGTGCTGATCGCTTCATGGTTCATCACGGAGCAGCGAGAAGATACAGAAGAAATCTTCAAGAAAACAAAAGGTATGAAGCCTATATTATTCTTCTTACATATGAAATGTAAAAATATCCCGTGCAATAAGTCTGATACAATATTATTCAGTTTACACGTCAATATCATGTCCCCTGGCTAAACAACATACATACGATTTATACGCTTATTATCTGTCTGTAAAAAGAGCAATATCTTACATCCACTAGATAACACATGACACGTTTTAATATATCATCTCCATTCCAATTTCAACCAATATATAACACTAAAATTCGTACTAGAATTGTCCGCAAGGACCCGTGGCACAGTGGTTAGAGTACTGGGAAAAATCAATTGCAAAAGTGATATTCTCCTGAAGGTTGAAGGTTCAATCCTCAGTGTGGGTGACCGAAATATACATTTGCGAATTACTTAAGACCGCTATCCAGTCATGGCTGACAGAACAAGAGCACGCTACCCCCGGGAAGTAGATAAAGGGTTCTGCTCGAAATTCCGTTCAAATTCCCGAGTTCGTCAGAAGCATTCTCGAGTTCGACAAGATACCCCTGAAGAAGGTCGGAGGTTACATCGACCGAAATGTGAAAATCACACTCAAGATGAGAACATTAGTTCAATGAATCCAAATAATACGTATAACCAATCTTCATCTCAAAAATTCAGGAACGTCAGAAAATAACCCATATACTTGCTTTCTTAAGATAGAAGAGACAGACATCAGGTTAATGTTTCATTGGGGGACGAAAATAAAATTGTCCTAATCAAGAGGAGCACTGTTAGTATGCTTTTTTTTATCTGTTGCTATTTTTTTTAATAATCAGTATAAGTACGTTTGTAATACATTTTGTTTATTAGTTGTTTATTATCGCATCCGCGTAGTGATACAACTTAAATTATCGAGCGCATCGTGTAATAATAAACGATGAAGTCTAGTATCACAACAGATACTACACTTTACTTCTAGCCAATTAATTTGAATAAGTAGTTTTGTTATACATTTCGCTTCTTCACCGTTTATTGTCACGTCGGCGTAGTGATACATCAAAGGGCATTGAACGCACCGTATAATAAGAAAAAAAATAAAGAACAGATGCTACACTGTGCTCTTGATCAATTAGCAAGGTTTTGTTTTAGAAGATAGATATTTGTTGTCTTTTTTTCAAAAAAAAAATAATCAGAATAAGTACTTTTGTTACACTATTTGTTCATTAACCGTTTATGGCCAGGTTGGCGTAGTGGTACAAAATGAAATTATTAAACGCACTGCGAATAAGAACAGATACTATACTTTAATCTAAGCAAGTTAGAAAGTTTCTATTTCGGAAGAAAGATATTTGTTGCATTTCTTAAAAAAAAAGTACTTTTTTGTATAATGGCCATTTATTGAGATAAATCTGAAATTAGCGCACGCACTGTGTAATAAGAAAAAAATGATGCTAATTAGATGCATTACACATTTTTTTATGGTATGTTGTTATAAAAATAGTTGTGATCGAGAAAAAGTAATATCCGTTATTTCCATGGCGAGTGCTCGTCTTAGTTCCAATCTCTGGTCCCCCCTCGTCAATCTTCCACGAGAAACACCCGTCTAGCTGAAACCACTGTCAGTAATTTTCCCCACTCTTTATCTGTGCCAAAATCAAAACGTAGATTCCATGAACAAAAGCTTCTTTCTCAGAAGTGTACACCTGTTGAACTCTCTTCCGTTTGCCTGTTTCCCACCTGACTACAACTTGGATGTCTTCAAGTCCAACATAAACAAATTCCTGATAAACCGCCCCCTTAAGTAAGACGCTTTATCAAATCTCCATTACTAACGATTACTACGATATTATCCCAGTGATTACTGTACACGCAATAACCCGAGTGGCTTCCACGAAAAAAATATTCTCCAACTCTCATTTTAAAACCGTTAATTAAAGCAGAAACGGTAAAGTAGAAACGGTAAAGCAGACTAAACAAACACGCATTCACGTATACACGCACAAACAATCATTTCTTCTAGAAATGCATTGGCATATTCTATTAACGTTCAGCTGACTTCACATACGTATTCTCGGCTGATTATTAAAATCCCTTGTTTTTGCTATAGCTTTTTTTATTAACCTGTTTTTTCTCAACTGGAGATGATTTGACGAATAAGCGAAAACGGCAGCGATGCATAAAGAACGTATTAATTTGGCACAAAAAAGATCATTGAGCCAAATTGTAAAAAGATAAAAGCTGTATAATCAAACAGTGAAATACTGTTATATATATGTATATATATGTATATATATATATATATGTATTCAAAATGGGGTAATGGAAACATATGAAAGGTATTTGCAGCTTCTCTTCCAATTTTCGGATTTTCATCATGTCAAATCACACTTCTATTTCCTTCTGACGGATTGATTGTTGCTATTTCTTCAGACGAGTTAACGACATAATAGAGTCACTGATTGATATAATAATTAAGTGATTGATTTTGCGCTACGAAACAGATACTGTCAAGAATTGTAAAAGTAAACTGAATTAAAGGGATAAATTATAAGATGGTCAACATCATGAATTTTTGAATATAGTTTTTTTGTCATTTATTCTCTCTCTCTCTCTTTCTCGCTCTCTCTCTCTCTCTCTCTCTCTCTCTATATATATATATATATATATATATATATATACGCACACACACGCGCATACACGCACGCACACACATACACACACATATATATATATATATACGCATTTGCCTGTATACGTAAATTAAATAATTTCAAATGTATAGAAAAAAAAAACAATGCTTTTCTAAAGTGCTCAATACATATATGTTTTATAAGTGAAATTATATGAACATAAGAAAATAGCTGGCGGATTAATTCCCGTCTCGTCAAAAGTTCAAAAGATTGTTGAACTCCTGATGAGCTAATTAATATCGACGTAGACTAATCCATATAGCGATTTTCTGATGTTTATATAGTTTTCTGTCTCTCACTGTCTGTCTATCTGTCTGTCTCTCTTTATATATATATATATATATATATATATATATATATATATATATATATATATATATATATATATATAAATATATATATATGTTGTTAGACACAATAGCATTCCGAATACGAACAACTAAAGGAAGAGACAAACGTTTTGTACGAGGATGCCTTAGTTCTAATAAATACAGATCGAAACATCGTCATGCACCTGTCGCGTCTGTACATGCTTGTATGATAAATAATACAATTAGTATATATACGCACTTCTATCTATTTATTTATATATCTATTAATCAATCAATCTACATATTCCTCTCTTTCTCGTTCTATTTATCCATCTATTTCTCTCTGTCACTCTGTATCTATCTACCTAGCTTCTATCTATCTACATATATTTTTATCTATCTACCTATATTTTATATTTTATCTACCTATATATATATATATATATATATATATATATATATATATGAACATATATATATATATATATATATATATATATATATATATATATATACATATATGGACATGATATATGTGTGTATATATGTTTCTGAATACACAATATAGGTTTACTTAATGTGTTTCTAGAATATGTGTATATGGGTCCCCTTTTCACTCGCTAGCCTGACCCCTGTTTACGCCTTCCGCTAAAGGAGTTATCGCGCGGATGAGATCGGTGGGAACGGGGTAAGGTCGAAAAATATATACAGAATGATATATATTTCGCGTCACCTGTGAGTGAATACGGCAAACATGCCCCCACTATGAACTATCACACACGCCATCAATTTTTATTTTTACTTATTTATACATATGTCATTATTATTATTATTATTATTATTATTATTATTATTATTATTATTATTATTATGATTATTATCTTTTTTTGTTACCGTCTATTTGTGATATATATTTCGCAGAATGTCAGGTCTTTGTAGACTCCAATTTTTTTGCGTTTTGCTTGACACTGTCAACGAGATAGATAGATAGATAGATAGATAGAGAGAGAGACAAAGAGAGAGAGAGAGAGAGAGAGAGAGAGAGGGGGGGGAGAGAAAGGGTGAGAGAGGGGATAAGATAATCCCAGTGTTAAGGTCGCTGAAGATTACATAAAAGATGTGTTAAGAGGCGTAGATCACTTTATGTGATCTTGCTTGTTCTTTAAAATGACATGACTTGCCTTCTGGCATAATTGTATTCGTGTTGCAATAGTTCGAGATGAGATCTTGCTACGAAATGACATGTAGAGATAGGATTTTTGTGGTTGCCTCTGGTGTATATACTTATTTTTTCTTTCTTTCTTCTGTGTTTTCTTTTTCTTCTGATTCTTCTTCCCATCTTTTATTTGTTTTCCTCTGATTCTTCTTCTCCGAATTGTGCTTATTCCTCTTCTACTTGCGTTGTTGTTATTGCTGTTCTTCTTCTTCTTCTTCTTCTTCTTCTTCTTCTTCTTCTTCTTCTTCTTCTTCTTCTTCTTCTTCTTCTTCTTCTTCTTCTTCTTCCTCTACTTTTCTCCCCCTCCTCCTCCTCATTCTTCTTCTTCTTCTTTTTACTTCTTCTTCTTTTTAGTTCTTCTTCTTTTTACTTCTTCTTTTTACTTCTTTTTACTTCTTCTCCCCCTCCTTCTTTTTCTCCTTTTTTTCTTCTTCTTCTTCTTCTTCTTCTTCTTCTTCTTCTTCTTCTTCTTCTTCTTCTTCTTCTTCTCCATCTTTTTCTTTTTTTTTCTTCTTCTTCTTTTTCTATTTCTTCTTCCATACTATTTTCTTCTGCCTCTCCTTCACGTATCCTTCAACATTCTTAATTTTTTTTCACTGAGAATTGCATGTCTTTGTTATTCTTCTGGCCTTTCTTTCTTATTTTTCTTTTCCCTCCGCTTCTATTTGTTTCCTTCTGATTTTTCTTCTCCTTTTCCTAATTTTGCTTCTTCGTCTTCCATTGGTGTTCTTGCTTTTTGCCTCTTCCTCTTCTTTTTTCTCTTCTTTCTTCATCTTCAGCTTCTATCTATTTCCATCATCTCAATCTTCTCTCTTACTTCTAATGTTTCTTTGTCTTCTATTTTTTTTTAATTAATTTTTTTTCCACCTTATTCTTGTTCATCATCATCATCATCATCATCATCATCATCATCATCATCATCATCATCATCATCATCATCATCATCATCATCATCATCATCATCATTTTCTATTTGTGTTCTTCATTCCTTTCTTTCTTCTTCTTATCTTTTATTAGTATTACAACAACAACAACAACAACAACAATAATAATAATAATAATAATATTAATAATAATACATAATTATTATTTTTGTTGTTGTTATATATTATTATTATTATTATTATTATTATCATTATTATTATCATTATTATTTTTATCATTATTATTATTATTATTATTATTATTATTATTATTATTATTATTATTATTATTATTATTATTATTATTCTCTTCCATACAATTCTTCTTCTGCCTCTTCTGGACGCTCCCTTCAATATTTTTATTCTTTTTTCTCTGTGCATTAATTAACTGTGCTTGTCTTCTGGCTTTTCTTTCTTCTTATTTTTTTTCTTAATGTATCTTTTTTTACTCCTTTTCTTCAACTTTTATTCATTTTTTGTCTTTGTTCACTGCTTTCAATGTTTGTTTTTATCTTACTTTTTCAATGTATCTTTTTTTCCTCGATTCTTCCATGCTTCTTCTTCTTCTACTTCTTCTTCTTCTTCTTCTTCTTCTTCTTCTTCTTCTTCTTCTTCTTCTTCTTCTTCTTCTTCTTCTTCTTCTTCTTCTTCAAAGTATCATATTTTTCTCAATTGATCCGTTACTCACCGTCACCCCCTCTCTTTTCTTCTTCTTTTCCCTTAAATTCTTCTTCTTTTTGTCTTTAATTTTGTTTTTTTAATTCTTCTTTATTTTTCGTCAATGTTTCTTCTCCTTCTACTTTTAAATATTCTCTTTTCTTTTCTCTTCCCAATTTCTTCTTATTCTTCTTCTTATTATTATTTCTTCTTTTTTCTTCTTTTTTTTCTTCTTCTTCTTATTATTTCTTTTTCTTCTTCTTCTTCTTCTTCTTCTTCTTCTTCTCATTATTATTATGATTTCTTTTTCTTCTTCTTCTTCTTCTTCTTCTTCTTATTATTATTTCTTCTTTTTCTGTTTCTTCTTCTTATTATTATTTCTTTTTCTTCTTCTTCTTCTTCTTCTTCTTCTCATTATTATTATGATTTCTTTTTCTTCTTCTTCTTCTTCTTCTTCTTCTTCTTATTATTATTATTATTTCTTCTTTTTCTGTTTCTTCTTATTATTATTATTTCTTCTTCTTCTTCTTCTTCTTCTTCTTCTTTTCTTCTACTTATTATTATTATTATTTGTTATATATTTTTTTTATTTTTCGCCTCTTTGCATCAGTTGTTCCCAAGTTGACACCAATCAAATTGTGATCTCAAAAGCCGTCTTGGCTCGATCCTGTATCGTTGATAACTGCAGCCTCGCTATCGATGAACATCAGGCAAAACGAGCGTCCATTAAAAAAAAGGGGGGGAAAAGCACATGCACGCAAAAAAAAAAAATAAATAAAAAAAAAATAAAACAAAAAACAAAAAACAAAAACAAAACAAAACAAAAAAAAACTCGAAAACAAACAGGTTCATATGAAAAACAAGGAAAAATAAAATGGCCATTTGTTTAACAGTGGAATAACTGCTTTTGTACAACAAACATATTTGAAGTATTTTATATGACAGGGGCGCATGCCGGAGAATCTACATTTTCTTTCGTATAGGAGCATAAGTAAAACCGCTCGAAATCGCCCCAGACAAGGTATCAAGTCACTTAATGTAAAAAAAAAAATGTTACTTCAACGTTAAAAACTTGTTAACGATAAGTGGGAGATGGAATAGATTCTGACCAGAAAACAGTAATTCTTCACGCTTTTTTTTTTTTTTGAGAAACGTTACTCATGAAATGTGAGGACATAAAAGGTTAAATAAAGAAGCAAGAGTTACAAGGCTGCGGAAAGTAAACCCAAGGTTCACTTTCTACACTCGTAAAAGTTTCATAACTGAAAAGCGACACAGACCGGTAAAAGACCAAAACCTCATGCGCTAGGTAAAATTATATGTTTAATTTTTTTTTTTCACCAGTCTTTTTCCTGTTAAGTATGCTGCACAATCTATATATATAAAAGCGAAAATGTATGTATGTGTGTATGTGTGTTCGCGTTTTCTGTATGTCTACAAAAGGCTTTTTTCAGAGAAGCGGTCGCTCGCTTCACAACTTTTTAAAACTTTTTATATCACATATAAATCGTAATATCTCACAGTTAACAACGAAGCTCGCCTGTCTATTTAATTTACTCGATTTCGGGAAGATAAATATTCAACATTTGTCGCTCGCCGCATGTGGGTTAGTCTTTTTCCTATAACATCTTGGGAAGCGTTACCGCAGTAAATACTCTCAAGCCAGTCAAACTTGACCTCATTAAGTCATTAAAACGGGCACCTGCCAAATCCAAGTAATTAAATAAATTCAAACGTGTTTCCGTTAGCATCTCGCGATGGGGCAATCGTTAACGTCGCACGTTTTTTTTTTCACACTTTAATTTACAAGTCCAAAGAAACCCAGGCTTCAACGGTTCGGGTTCAATCCTCATACTTACTTTTTTTTAACCTCCCCCCACCCCCGGAGTTTCCACACACACCTCCAAACACCCGGGCAACGCCGGGTACCCCTCGCTAGTCACTAATAATTCAAATAAAACTATTGCAGCCTATCATATCTCAATAAAGTAAAATCTTTCTTAGTACAGACGGGCCAGTTTATTTCGGTACCAATTTTTGAGGAGAAATTCATGCCGCAAAAGTGACAGTTTAAAAAGTCATTTTTTCCAAGTGGATCATAATACAAGGTAGAACAATAAAATTGTTGTCCTAAAGAAAACAGCACTACAGTTTTATTTCAAAACTTTTATTGAAAAAAAAAACAATTTAAGTAACTTGATCATGTAGTAAAACATGAGCATTCCTTTTCTACAAACGCTGGCGGGAGCTCGGCGAATACTCGGTGGATAGCGGTGCTCAGACTGACTGTGGTATTGTGGGAGGTCATGTTGGGCATGTTCTCGAGATATGACCAAACAAAGTAGTCCAGCGAGTTCAGGTCGGGGCAGGGGGCCAATGAGAGGAGTGTACAAAGTTCTAGCACTCCTTCTGAAGCGAAGCCTGGGTTTCTTTGGACTTGTGAGCCGGCATCGGTCTTGCTGCCACATTTGGGGTCAGCCAGCGGCCACCTGATTGCATCAGGGGATCACCACACTCTTCAGCACATCAAAGTACACTTTGATGTGCTGAAGAGTGCGGTGATCCACACATCGAAGATGTGAGGTGGCATGATGTGGCTCTCACTTTAAATCACACCAAAGACCATAACTGTAGCCGAAACTTCGTTGAAATGTGACCTCAATCATTGAACCGTCCAGATTTGAATGTTGAAGGTGCTGGCAATGGTCCTGTTGTCATAACTTGGATCGGTAGAGAACATGAGTTGAACAGTGGCGCATCTCTGATCTCGCTCGTTGAACATTGTGTCACTTTCGCACATTTGAGAAGGATCATATAGCTCTTGGGATTTGTACACAGCTGGCCCACTAGTAGATGATCTGCAACAAAAAAAAAAACAATAACCTAACCGGTTTTCATCAAAAGGGAACTGGAATCATGTCGTATTTTCTAGAGCGACAATTTTATCGTTCCACCCTATCTTTTACTTTCTTTTCATTTAAACCTTAATTCTAAGAAAAGTAACTTTTTACTGATATTTTTAAATAGCTTTTCACAGAAATTGCTCCAGCCAAAACATAAGCCCACAAAAAACGTAAGATTATAAACGCAGAGATAGGAGATGCGCAATGACAGCCTTGAAAAGACAGCCTTTAAAGGTAGGACGAAAACAGTCGGCAGAAACATAGTTCTACAGGCCTGCATTTCTTGTAAATAAGCTACTCTAATAGAACAGAAAGCTGTATCAATTCTTGACCCTGGGCCAAGATCACAGTGTACCACAAGCTGACGGTAGCTGCGCAAATAAACGGTAGGCTTTCAGAGTCGTTCACCATTTCTCGGTCTATGCGTTAGGGCTACCCGCTGTCGCCCCTGCTTTACATCCTGGCGCCAGAACTCCCCATTCGCAATGTCGTTCGCTAGAGGAGAACGTTCCGTGGGTTCCTGCGGTTGGAAGCGCTTTTCCCAACCTCAGACCCGACCCCTTGATTGAAGGTCGTTGTAGGCAGAGGCGTAAATCAGAGTTCTTTTCCGAATACCGAGCCGCGCTTAGAGCTATGCCGGGGATCAGTGTCCTCTCACAGCCTAGGAAGAAACTTTATCGGGCACTAGTGGTGGGCACTGTTTCGGATCCTCTTCGGAAGCGGCTGGGATGGTCGGAGGAGATCTGCTCACAGTGGAATTATGCGCAGGGTTGGAACTGCAATAACTATGAAATTGGAATAGTATATATATATATATATATATATATATATATATATATATATATATATATATATATATATATATATATATATATAAACTATGAAGATTACTCTTGACTGGCACTATTCACCATAGTACTGCATTCACACCGTGAAGTTAAACCTACTTTAATACCCCAAGTGTTTTGTGAAAAATATTTACGTGTGTATGTATATATATATATATATATATATATATATATATATATATATATATATATATATATATATATATATATATATATAGCAAAAGTAATCTTCAAAGTTTTATAGACATACTAGAAAAAAGTTTTATAGACTTACGAGAAAGACCCTGTGTCCATCCCTACTCCCCTAATTTTCTTAAGGGCTTTATGCCTGTTTCTTGTTTGTAATTTTAGCATTTTTTGTTTGACACTAATTGTAATTTTTTCTAACAATGCACTATATAAATAAGATCACAGTGCAGTAGATCTTCTGGTGCTACACTTCATATTTTCTGTCCTTGATTAGTGGAAGAGAAATCCTTCATATTGTAACAGCTTTTATTTTTGTTCCTATCCAGAGTGCTGCTTTTTGGAGAGCTGTATTTTCCCCCACATAAAAAACCGACCTTATGTCTAACTATGCCCTCGTGGGGAGGCAAGTAAATAATAGATTCAAATGGCCTATTCGTATACTGTAAGAGTTCGAAACTGGAAATTGGTGTTTAAGCTTTGAAATTGTCTATTAAAAAGTATTTTTTGTTGCAATTAAAGTAAAAAGAATCACTGCCATCCGTAGTTGTCGTCTCACCACGTTTTGGCCAAGTAAACCTCTGGCACACTTTGGGTAGGATTGAAACCGCTATATTCAGACAATGCTCATCTGGAACCGTAGAGATTCAACGTCTCTATCAACTGCGCCACGGTCCCTGAAGATAGAGAGGTTAAATCTCTACGGTTCCAGATGAACATTGTCTGAAGATAGCGATTTCAATCCTACCCAAAGCCGGCCAGAGGCTTACTTGGCCAAAAACGTGATGAGACGAAAACAACTACGGATGGCAGTGATTGCTGAGAATGCAGTTAGGAGATTCGAAGTTCCTATCCGTCGCGGTTACCACCTGACGAAGGCCAGAGGAATAGTTGGCCGAAACATCGTGAAAAACAACAACTAATAAAGATGAGGATAATAGTCTGAAATAAAAATAAATTAAAACTGCAACGTTGTTTATCTTGGGCAACGCTGTGTCTAATACATTTGCCCCATTCATTATACTAAGCTACTTTCACATTAAAATATACCACTTCAAAGTAGTAATAGTAGTAGTAGTATAGTAGTAGTAGTAGTAGTAGTAGTATATGATCATTGTTATGAGCCCCGACAACGTCAGTACTTTTTCTTGTATACAACGCTATAAACACATAACTTTAAAGCTCTTTATTCCAGACAACGGGGTATTTAAACATACATACTCTATCTACTATATTCGGGTATTTCTCCATAAGATATACCACTTTACAGTTACACTACTCTTAATTTTATGACTTCCGGGAACGCCAATACTTTCTCTTTTACATTACATCATAAAATACATTTGCCCCATTCATTATACTAAGCTACTTTCACATTAAAATATACCACTTCAAAGTAGTAATAGTAGTAGTATAGTAGTAGTAATAGTAGTAGTAGTAGTAGTAGTAGTATATAATCATTGTTATGAGCCCCGACAACGTCAGTACTTTTCTTGTATACAACGCTATAAACACATAACTGTAAAGCTCTTTATTCCAGACAACGGGGTATTTAAACATACATACTCTATCTACTATATTCGGGTATTTCTCCGTAAGATATACCACTTTACAATTGCACTACTCTTAATTTTATAACTTCCGGGAACACCAATACTTTCTCTTTTACATTACATCATAAAAAAACATAGTTGTAAAGACGCACCAAGGAATGCAGGTTCAGAATAGGTGGTTCGGTTAAGGATTTTGCAACCGTTGCGTCACTGTACACTCATCAAGCAATACCAATAAATAAAATTCGAAGATATCATCTACTAGCATTTAAAGTTTAAACGTGCTGACGCATTTCCTGCTTTGGAGAAAGAACAGTCCATTGATTTCCAAATTACTAAATAGTAACATTAAAATGTATGAAAATAAATACAGTGAAGCAAGGGATACTTAATGCCTAGCCGCAACTATTTTTCTGAACATGCATTGCTTGTTTATTAAATAATTAAATAATATTGTTTTTGTTTATAATAAACAGAAAACAAACTAGAATCATCTTTCGTTACAGTTACCCGTAACAATTTTATTCGAAACAGGTATATAAAATCGGTAATAAACAAAGTATGAAAAAATGACGATCGTCCATGACGTAGACTTATTATGCAAAACACGTAATTTATTAATCCAATCTAATACAGTAATACCTTAAAATACGATTTTTTAAAAAAATATTAAATTACAGCGTATCCATATTTACGCCCTAAAATATGAGGATTTTTTAAAATACGATTTCAAAAATCGCGAGACGCCCCCCCCCAACGAAAAAAAACAACAATAAAAAAAAACAAAACAAAAATAGCCCAAAAAAAATACAAAAAGAAAACCAAATAAATATATACAAAACACAAAGCAAGAAAAACTGTGTTTGCGTGTATGTGTACCGTAGGCTAAGCTATGCTGTCTCAGTTCTCTCTCCCTACCTCCTCTCCCTCTTAGCTCACCTTCGTTAGCCGCTCATCCTTGTCTCACTGTTAAGTTGTTTACAATTTAATTATTTACATTTTTATTCATCCTTATATTCATAATTTGAGCTTGTTTTGGGTAAATCGCTTACATTTGGTACGGATTAATTATATTTCTTTTAATTCAAATGCAAATAACTATTTTGAGATATAAATATTAAAGAGTTAATATTTACAAGTAAAATAAACTCAGCCAGATGTAAAAGCTCAATAAAACCGAAAAGGAAATAGAGCTTATAATATGAACAAATGATTAATAAAACATGTTAAAAGACATCTTGAAAAAGAGTTAAAAACATATTTAATTTAAAAAAAAGAAGCACAAGATCCACTTATCCACTTATCTTGTGCTTCCTTTTTTAAAATTAAATATGTTTTTAACTCTTTTTCAAGATGTCTTTTAACATGTTTTATTAATCATTTGTTCATATATATATATATATATATATATATATATATATATATATATATATATGTATATATATATATATTGTTCCACGTTTTCTTTGATATTTTATATGAGCCTTTATTATGATGAGGTGCAGCGAACTAAGTATTATGGTACCGTTCGATGCACAAGAAGGAATTAATAGGGACTATTCACCACAATACCACATTTACTCTCGAAAACCACTAGTCGAATCTGTCTGAAATTTTGTATGGACCTTTGATACAATAAGGCGTAGAGAACTAAGTATCATGGTATTCATTCGATACAGAATTATGGATTAATAAACAGTAAGGAGAAAATAGGGATTAATATTATTTATTAGGGATTAGTGTTTAATACAAAAATTAGAACAACTCTAAATTTAGCTCTTTTTTTTTAGCAGACTAAAAAGTCTAGTTTTAATATTATTATTCATATAGAAACAGGTGTGCAAAAAGTACCTTACAATTATTATTACACTGCTACAAGGCGTTATATCACGGTTATACCGTAAGTAATGAGATGGATGGACTTCCTTCGTATTGACGCACATTTGCTTCTCATTCTTAATCTGACTTTCAAAATGGCGTCTTGCATACTTTCATTTGACAATAACTTCCTGGTTGTTTTCCCCATTTCTGTAAAATTCTTACATAAAGTCATATAAAAGAATTTTGTTGCATATCGTTCTTCTAAAGTGCACTCAAGTCAAGATTGCATTTTTGAAATTCACCATCTGTGACGATCAGGCTTTAGTAGGGTGTATTCCAATTCCTGTTGTAGCTATTCCTTTGAACCTGAAATCATAAAAATGAGCCAGTCCTCTCATAAGATGTATAACAGTAACATACTGAATTTTCAAGAGTCCACAACAATTTTAAATGCCTGTCTGGAAACTTATTGAAACTTAAAATGCTATAATTCATCACTTTATCATTCTAGTTATAACTAGGGGGAACCTGTGGAAGTTTCACTCGAAGTACTCATTAATATGTAATATATTGATGTTAGCATTCTGTAGATGTTCAGCGTAAATAGAGACGCTCTGATATTATTGTAACTTTTTTCTTAAAACTGCAAAAGTATTTATCAAAGCTAGCACGAATGCCCGGCAAAGACTGGTCGTAAAGTACGCTTAAATATGATATTTTAATTCTTGCAGATTTCGTATATATTATTAAAGAGTTTATGTTCTATCAATTTTTTTAATATCATAAAGTTGCCATTTCTAAAATAATAAAAAAAGTACATCCATATGACTTGGGTGCATTAGCTTAAATCGAAACTGAAATAAAAACTTATGATATATATATATATATATATATATATATAACTTGAGTTCCTTCACACACACACACACACACACACACACACACACACACACACACACACACATATATATATATATATATATATATATATATATATAATTTGAGTTCCTTCAACCATAATCGAAACCAAAACTTATGAAGACTTTTTGATAAAATTATTTATAAAAAAGTAGAGAACTTAAGTGCCATCAGTTATAATCGAAATCGAAACCAAAACCTATGCAGAATTCTTGGTAAAATTATTTATGACAAAACATGGAAGTACATAACAATTAAACGGATGTAAGCTTGCCGAAGGAAATAACACACACACACGCTATCGCATTAATATGATAGACAAAAAGCAATTGTTTTTAAATGAAATATTTTTGAATAAACTAAGATTATATCATATTATAAACAGAGTGCATCATAAATAACACCGTATTTGATTCGCAACTTAAAAAAATAATTATTAAAAGAATCACTTAAATAAAGGGAATTACTTATGCTGCACCCCATATATATATATATATATATATATATATATATATATATATATATATATATATATATACATATATATATATATATATATATATAAAATAAAAAAATAAAATAAAAAAGACTACA
>NC_136524.1:43266537-43286503 GCF_053919585.1 Euprymna scolopes | reverse complement strand
GAGTTCGATTGCTCCTGTAATTACTGGAATGATGGAGATCTTCCTAAGATTCCAGTTTCTTTTCATGTCGTGTCATACACAAGACCTTGGTATTTCTTTATCGTTTCCATTTCAGCTCTGTTTAACACAGCAGGATTGGGGATACTAACCAATACTAAGGTTGCTTCTTTCGTTTCTTCTTATCATTTGATTGAGAATGATTCAATACACGCAATTTGAAATTATGAATATTGCTAGAAACGCGTTGGAAAATTCTAACCTCTAATCGTTTAGTAGTACAGCCTACGTAGTCGGTCTCACACTGACAATGAAAATATTTATAAATAATTCGTTATTTTAATGCAACCAGGCAACGAGAGATGTTGAGCATAAGTTTTTCAGTAAAGTTCGGACCCCTGCAGTATCTTTGAATTAATCGGGTACAATTGATAAACAAGTGTTTTATTCAAAGAAAGTAAGCAAGATATTCCATGGAAAATATATATACTTAATCTATATGTAAATTAAACCAATAGATGCTAAATTAATCGTCCATATTTGTCTCACAATAAATAATAATAAAAAAAACAGCCTCCATTTCCTGCCTGCGGAGATCTCAGAAAGCAGTACATCACAAAAATAAAAACAAAACAAAAACAACAACAAAAACATAAAAACGTAAAATAACCTATACGTATTATTATTCATCGGACCACTGTTCGCATCTTGAGTGTGATTTTCACAATGTCTCGGTCGATGTAACCTCCGACCTTCTTCAGGTGTATCTTGTCGAACTCGGGAATGTTTCTGTCGAACTGGGGAATAACCAACTGCTAAGTAGACCTAGTATAGAATTTAATACGATATGGGAACCAGTAATTATAAACAATAGATAATATATACAAGTAATAAGTATAGAGATAGATATACATTAATATATAGTAATAATTAGTAATAAATAGTGATATTTACAACTAGAAATAAAAGTAGGTTTAAGGCTTCTAATGTAATGTTATGACCCTTTGAGCTGTGATCATAGCGTAGTATCTGTTGACTGTGGCAAGCGAGAGCAATGGTCAAAACATTATTATTATTGTTATTGTATTCTTGTTAATCTTTTTGTGCGACGGATGGTCGCTGGATCAGTTATTATGATTAGAAGAATAAACAAGTAAATTGCGAAATCAATGATTGACGTGTGAATCGCAAAAGGAATGCGAAAATAGAAAATAGATGCAAACATTCTTTTGGATTTGGAATAACAAATAACTAGTTTTGGATTAGATTGGTATGAGACATGTAATTAGATGACGTAAGAGAACACGTGATGTAGTTAGTTTTGAAGAGATTCAGAGAATTGAGGATTGACCACCAGGTCAGACAGACGTAGACAAGGGTGGACAGACAGCTGGGAGCGAGCTGTATGAACAGAAAATGTAGAAACTGCAGATCCTGTGAAAACCAATTGAGACAACTTTAATAAATTTATATTATAAAAATATAAAGAGTTGTTTTATGGTTTTCACAAAGAAGAACAGTTGTCTCAATTATATGGTGCTGATCGCTTCATGGTTCATCACGGAGCAGCGAGAAGATACAGAAGAAATCTTCAAGAAAACAAAAGGTATGAAGCCTATATTATTCTTCTTACATATGAAATGTAAAAATATCCCGTGCAATAAGTCTGATACAATATTATTCAGTTTACACGTCAATATCATGTCCCCTGGCTAAACAACATACATACGATTTATACGCTTATTATCTGTCTGTAAAAAGAGCAATATCTTACATCCACTAGATAACACATGACACGTTTTAATATATCATCTCCATTCCAATTTCAACCAATATATAACACTAAAATTCGTACTAGAATTGTCCGCAAGGACCCGTGGCACAGTGGTTAGAGTACTGGGAAAAATCAATTGCAAAAGTGATATTCTCCTGAAGGTTGAAGGTTCAATCCTCAGTGTGGGTGACCGAAATATACATTTGCGAATTACTTAAGACCGCTATCCAGTCATGGCTGACAGAACAAGAGCACGCTACCCCCGGGAAGTAGATAAAGGGTTCTGCTCGAAATTCCGTTCAAATTCCCGAGTTCGTCAGAAGCATTCTCGAGTTCGACAAGATACCCCTGAAGAAGGTCGGAGGTTACATCGACCGAAATGTGAAAATCACACTCAAGATGAGAACATTAGTTCAATGAATCCAAATAATACGTATAACCAATCTTCATCTCAAAAATTCAGGAACGTCAGAAAATAACCCATATACTTGCTTTCTTAAGATAGAAGAGACAGACATCAGGTTAATGTTTCATTGGGGGACGAAAATAAAATTGTCCTAATCAAGAGGAGCACTGTTAGTATGCTTTTTTTTATCTGTTGCTATTTTTTTTAATAATCAGTATAAGTACGTTTGTAATACATTTTGTTTATTAGTTGTTTATTATCGCATCCGCGTAGTGATACAACTTAAATTATCGAGCGCATCGTGTAATAATAAACGATGAAGTCTAGTATCACAACAGATACTACACTTTACTTCTAGCCAATTAATTTGAATAAGTAGTTTTGTTATACATTTCGCTTCTTCACCGTTTATTGTCACGTCGGCGTAGTGATACATCAAAGGGCATTGAACGCACCGTATAATAAGAAAAAAAATAAAGAACAGATGCTACACTGTGCTCTTGATCAATTAGCAAGGTTTTGTTTTAGAAGATAGATATTTGTTGTCTTTTTTTCAAAAAAAAAATAATCAGAATAAGTACTTTTGTTACACTATTTGTTCATTAACCGTTTATGGCCAGGTTGGCGTAGTGGTACAAAATGAAATTATTAAACGCACTGCGAATAAGAACAGATACTATACTTTAATCTAAGCAAGTTAGAAAGTTTCTATTTCGGAAGAAAGATATTTGTTGCATTTCTTAAAAAAAAAGTACTTTTTTGTATAATGGCCATTTATTGAGATAAATCTGAAATTAGCGCACGCACTGTGTAATAAGAAAAAAATGATGCTAATTAGATGCATTACACATTTTTTTATGGTATGTTGTTATAAAAATAGTTGTGATCGAGAAAAAGTAATATCCGTTATTTCCATGGCGAGTGCTCGTCTTAGTTCCAATCTCTGGTCCCCCCTCGTCAATCTTCCACGAGAAACACCCGTCTAGCTGAAACCACTGTCAGTAATTTTCCCCACTCTTTATCTGTGCCAAAATCAAAACGTAGATTCCATGAACAAAAGCTTCTTTCTCAGAAGTGTACACCTGTTGAACTCTCTTCCGTTTGCCTGTTTCCCACCTGACTACAACTTGGATGTCTTCAAGTCCAACATAAACAAATTCCTGATAAACCGCCCCCTTAAGTAAGACGCTTTATCAAATCTCCATTACTAACGATTACTACGATATTATCCCAGTGATTACTGTACACGCAATAACCCGAGTGGCTTCCACGAAAAAAATATTCTCCAACTCTCATTTTAAAACCGTTAATTAAAGCAGAAACGGTAAAGTAGAAACGGTAAAGCAGACTAAACAAACACGCATTCACGTATACACGCACAAACAATCATTTCTTCTAGAAATGCATTGGCATATTCTATTAACGTTCAGCTGACTTCACATACGTATTCTCGGCTGATTATTAAAATCCCTTGTTTTTGCTATAGCTTTTTTTATTAACCTGTTTTTTCTCAACTGGAGATGATTTGACGAATAAGCGAAAACGGCAGCGATGCATAAAGAACGTATTAATTTGGCACAAAAAAGATCATTGAGCCAAATTGTAAAAAGATAAAAGCTGTATAATCAAACAGTGAAATACTGTTATATATATGTATATATATGTATATATATATATATATGTATTCAAAATGGGGTAATGGAAACATATGAAAGGTATTTGCAGCTTCTCTTCCAATTTTCGGATTTTCATCATGTCAAATCACACTTCTATTTCCTTCTGACGGATTGATTGTTGCTATTTCTTCAGACGAGTTAACGACATAATAGAGTCACTGATTGATATAATAATTAAGTGATTGATTTTGCGCTACGAAACAGATACTGTCAAGAATTGTAAAAGTAAACTGAATTAAAGGGATAAATTATAAGATGGTCAACATCATGAATTTTTGAATATAGTTTTTTTGTCATTTATTCTCTCTCTCTCTCTTTCTCGCTCTCTCTCTCTCTCTCTCTCTCTCTCTATATATATATATATATATATATATATATATACGCACACACACGCGCATACACGCACGCACACACATACACACACATATATATATATATATACGCATTTGCCTGTATACGTAAATTAAATAATTTCAAATGTATAGAAAAAAAAAACAATGCTTTTCTAAAGTGCTCAATACATATATGTTTTATAAGTGAAATTATATGAACATAAGAAAATAGCTGGCGGATTAATTCCCGTCTCGTCAAAAGTTCAAAAGATTGTTGAACTCCTGATGAGCTAATTAATATCGACGTAGACTAATCCATATAGCGATTTTCTGATGTTTATATAGTTTTCTGTCTCTCACTGTCTGTCTATCTGTCTGTCTCTCTTTATATATATATATATATATATATATATATATATATATATATATATATATATATATATATATATATAAATATATATATATGTTGTTAGACACAATAGCATTCCGAATACGAACAACTAAAGGAAGAGACAAACGTTTTGTACGAGGATGCCTTAGTTCTAATAAATACAGATCGAAACATCGTCATGCACCTGTCGCGTCTGTACATGCTTGTATGATAAATAATACAATTAGTATATATACGCACTTCTATCTATTTATTTATATATCTATTAATCAATCAATCTACATATTCCTCTCTTTCTCGTTCTATTTATCCATCTATTTCTCTCTGTCACTCTGTATCTATCTACCTAGCTTCTATCTATCTACATATATTTTTATCTATCTACCTATATTTTATATTTTATCTACCTATATATATATATATATATATATATATATATATATATATGAACATATATATATATATATATATATATATATATATATATATATATATACATATATGGACATGATATATGTGTGTATATATGTTTCTGAATACACAATATAGGTTTACTTAATGTGTTTCTAGAATATGTGTATATGGGTCCCCTTTTCACTCGCTAGCCTGACCCCTGTTTACGCCTTCCGCTAAAGGAGTTATCGCGCGGATGAGATCGGTGGGAACGGGGTAAGGTCGAAAAATATATACAGAATGATATATATTTCGCGTCACCTGTGAGTGAATACGGCAAACATGCCCCCACTATGAACTATCACACACGCCATCAATTTTTATTTTTACTTATTTATACATATGTCATTATTATTATTATTATTATTATTATTATTATTATTATTATTATTATTATTATGATTATTATCTTTTTTTGTTACCGTCTATTTGTGATATATATTTCGCAGAATGTCAGGTCTTTGTAGACTCCAATTTTTTTGCGTTTTGCTTGACACTGTCAACGAGATAGATAGATAGATAGATAGATAGAGAGAGAGACAAAGAGAGAGAGAGAGAGAGAGAGAGAGAGAGGGGGGGGAGAGAAAGGGTGAGAGAGGGGATAAGATAATCCCAGTGTTAAGGTCGCTGAAGATTACATAAAAGATGTGTTAAGAGGCGTAGATCACTTTATGTGATCTTGCTTGTTCTTTAAAATGACATGACTTGCCTTCTGGCATAATTGTATTCGTGTTGCAATAGTTCGAGATGAGATCTTGCTACGAAATGACATGTAGAGATAGGATTTTTGTGGTTGCCTCTGGTGTATATACTTATTTTTTCTTTCTTTCTTCTGTGTTTTCTTTTTCTTCTGATTCTTCTTCCCATCTTTTATTTGTTTTCCTCTGATTCTTCTTCTCCGAATTGTGCTTATTCCTCTTCTACTTGCGTTGTTGTTATTGCTGTTCTTCTTCTTCTTCTTCTTCTTCTTCTTCTTCTTCTTCTTCTTCTTCTTCTTCTTCTTCTTCTTCTTCTTCTTCTTCTTCTTCTTCCTCTACTTTTCTCCCCCTCCTCCTCCTCATTCTTCTTCTTCTTCTTTTTACTTCTTCTTCTTTTTAGTTCTTCTTCTTTTTACTTCTTCTTTTTACTTCTTTTTACTTCTTCTCCCCCTCCTTCTTTTTCTCCTTTTTTTCTTCTTCTTCTTCTTCTTCTTCTTCTTCTTCTTCTTCTTCTTCTTCTTCTTCTTCTTCTTCTCCATCTTTTTCTTTTTTTTTCTTCTTCTTCTTTTTCTATTTCTTCTTCCATACTATTTTCTTCTGCCTCTCCTTCACGTATCCTTCAACATTCTTAATTTTTTTTCACTGAGAATTGCATGTCTTTGTTATTCTTCTGGCCTTTCTTTCTTATTTTTCTTTTCCCTCCGCTTCTATTTGTTTCCTTCTGATTTTTCTTCTCCTTTTCCTAATTTTGCTTCTTCGTCTTCCATTGGTGTTCTTGCTTTTTGCCTCTTCCTCTTCTTTTTTCTCTTCTTTCTTCATCTTCAGCTTCTATCTATTTCCATCATCTCAATCTTCTCTCTTACTTCTAATGTTTCTTTGTCTTCTATTTTTTTTTAATTAATTTTTTTTCCACCTTATTCTTGTTCATCATCATCATCATCATCATCATCATCATCATCATCATCATCATCATCATCATCATCATCATCATCATCATCATCATCATCATCATTTTCTATTTGTGTTCTTCATTCCTTTCTTTCTTCTTCTTATCTTTTATTAGTATTACAACAACAACAACAACAACAACAATAATAATAATAATAATAATATTAATAATAATACATAATTATTATTTTTGTTGTTGTTATATATTATTATTATTATTATTATTATTATCATTATTATTATCATTATTATTTTTATCATTATTATTATTATTATTATTATTATTATTATTATTATTATTATTATTATTATTATTATTATTATTATTCTCTTCCATACAATTCTTCTTCTGCCTCTTCTGGACGCTCCCTTCAATATTTTTATTCTTTTTTCTCTGTGCATTAATTAACTGTGCTTGTCTTCTGGCTTTTCTTTCTTCTTATTTTTTTTCTTAATGTATCTTTTTTTACTCCTTTTCTTCAACTTTTATTCATTTTTTGTCTTTGTTCACTGCTTTCAATGTTTGTTTTTATCTTACTTTTTCAATGTATCTTTTTTTCCTCGATTCTTCCATGCTTCTTCTTCTTCTACTTCTTCTTCTTCTTCTTCTTCTTCTTCTTCTTCTTCTTCTTCTTCTTCTTCTTCTTCTTCTTCTTCTTCTTCTTCTTCTTCAAAGTATCATATTTTTCTCAATTGATCCGTTACTCACCGTCACCCCCTCTCTTTTCTTCTTCTTTTCCCTTAAATTCTTCTTCTTTTTGTCTTTAATTTTGTTTTTTTAATTCTTCTTTATTTTTCGTCAATGTTTCTTCTCCTTCTACTTTTAAATATTCTCTTTTCTTTTCTCTTCCCAATTTCTTCTTATTCTTCTTCTTATTATTATTTCTTCTTTTTTCTTCTTTTTTTTCTTCTTCTTCTTATTATTTCTTTTTCTTCTTCTTCTTCTTCTTCTTCTTCTTCTTCTCATTATTATTATGATTTCTTTTTCTTCTTCTTCTTCTTCTTCTTCTTCTTATTATTATTTCTTCTTTTTCTGTTTCTTCTTCTTATTATTATTTCTTTTTCTTCTTCTTCTTCTTCTTCTTCTTCTCATTATTATTATGATTTCTTTTTCTTCTTCTTCTTCTTCTTCTTCTTCTTCTTATTATTATTATTATTTCTTCTTTTTCTGTTTCTTCTTATTATTATTATTTCTTCTTCTTCTTCTTCTTCTTCTTCTTCTTTTCTTCTACTTATTATTATTATTATTTGTTATATATTTTTTTTATTTTTCGCCTCTTTGCATCAGTTGTTCCCAAGTTGACACCAATCAAATTGTGATCTCAAAAGCCGTCTTGGCTCGATCCTGTATCGTTGATAACTGCAGCCTCGCTATCGATGAACATCAGGCAAAACGAGCGTCCATTAAAAAAAAGGGGGGGAAAAGCACATGCACGCAAAAAAAAAAAATAAATAAAAAAAAAATAAAACAAAAAACAAAAAACAAAAACAAAACAAAACAAAAAAAAACTCGAAAACAAACAGGTTCATATGAAAAACAAGGAAAAATAAAATGGCCATTTGTTTAACAGTGGAATAACTGCTTTTGTACAACAAACATATTTGAAGTATTTTATATGACAGGGGCGCATGCCGGAGAATCTACATTTTCTTTCGTATAGGAGCATAAGTAAAACCGCTCGAAATCGCCCCAGACAAGGTATCAAGTCACTTAATGTAAAAAAAAAAATGTTACTTCAACGTTAAAAACTTGTTAACGATAAGTGGGAGATGGAATAGATTCTGACCAGAAAACAGTAATTCTTCACGCTTTTTTTTTTTTTTGAGAAACGTTACTCATGAAATGTGAGGACATAAAAGGTTAAATAAAGAAGCAAGAGTTACAAGGCTGCGGAAAGTAAACCCAAGGTTCACTTTCTACACTCGTAAAAGTTTCATAACTGAAAAGCGACACAGACCGGTAAAAGACCAAAACCTCATGCGCTAGGTAAAATTATATGTTTAATTTTTTTTTTTCACCAGTCTTTTTCCTGTTAAGTATGCTGCACAATCTATATATATAAAAGCGAAAATGTATGTATGTGTGTATGTGTGTTCGCGTTTTCTGTATGTCTACAAAAGGCTTTTTTCAGAGAAGCGGTCGCTCGCTTCACAACTTTTTAAAACTTTTTATATCACATATAAATCGTAATATCTCACAGTTAACAACGAAGCTCGCCTGTCTATTTAATTTACTCGATTTCGGGAAGATAAATATTCAACATTTGTCGCTCGCCGCATGTGGGTTAGTCTTTTTCCTATAACATCTTGGGAAGCGTTACCGCAGTAAATACTCTCAAGCCAGTCAAACTTGACCTCATTAAGTCATTAAAACGGGCACCTGCCAAATCCAAGTAATTAAATAAATTCAAACGTGTTTCCGTTAGCATCTCGCGATGGGGCAATCGTTAACGTCGCACGTTTTTTTTTTCACACTTTAATTTACAAGTCCAAAGAAACCCAGGCTTCAACGGTTCGGGTTCAATCCTCATACTTACTTTTTTTTAACCTCCCCCCACCCCCGGAGTTTCCACACACACCTCCAAACACCCGGGCAACGCCGGGTACCCCTCGCTAGTCACTAATAATTCAAATAAAACTATTGCAGCCTATCATATCTCAATAAAGTAAAATCTTTCTTAGTACAGACGGGCCAGTTTATTTCGGTACCAATTTTTGAGGAGAAATTCATGCCGCAAAAGTGACAGTTTAAAAAGTCATTTTTTCCAAGTGGATCATAATACAAGGTAGAACAATAAAATTGTTGTCCTAAAGAAAACAGCACTACAGTTTTATTTCAAAACTTTTATTGAAAAAAAAAACAATTTAAGTAACTTGATCATGTAGTAAAACATGAGCATTCCTTTTCTACAAACGCTGGCGGGAGCTCGGCGAATACTCGGTGGATAGCGGTGCTCAGACTGACTGTGGTATTGTGGGAGGTCATGTTGGGCATGTTCTCGAGATATGACCAAACAAAGTAGTCCAGCGAGTTCAGGTCGGGGCAGGGGGCCAATGAGAGGAGTGTACAAAGTTCTAGCACTCCTTCTGAAGCGAAGCCTGGGTTTCTTTGGACTTGTGAGCCGGCATCGGTCTTGCTGCCACATTTGGGGTCAGCCAGCGGCCACCTGATTGCATCAGGGGATCACCACACTCTTCAGCACATCAAAGTACACTTTGATGTGCTGAAGAGTGCGGTGATCCACACATCGAAGATGTGAGGTGGCATGATGTGGCTCTCACTTTAAATCACACCAAAGACCATAACTGTAGCCGAAACTTCGTTGAAATGTGACCTCAATCATTGAACCGTCCAGATTTGAATGTTGAAGGTGCTGGCAATGGTCCTGTTGTCATAACTTGGATCGGTAGAGAACATGAGTTGAACAGTGGCGCATCTCTGATCTCGCTCGTTGAACATTGTGTCACTTTCGCACATTTGAGAAGGATCATATAGCTCTTGGGATTTGTACACAGCTGGCCCACTAGTAGATGATCTGCAACAAAAAAAAAAACAATAACCTAACCGGTTTTCATCAAAAGGGAACTGGAATCATGTCGTATTTTCTAGAGCGACAATTTTATCGTTCCACCCTATCTTTTACTTTCTTTTCATTTAAACCTTAATTCTAAGAAAAGTAACTTTTTACTGATATTTTTAAATAGCTTTTCACAGAAATTGCTCCAGCCAAAACATAAGCCCACAAAAAACGTAAGATTATAAACGCAGAGATAGGAGATGCGCAATGACAGCCTTGAAAAGACAGCCTTTAAAGGTAGGACGAAAACAGTCGGCAGAAACATAGTTCTACAGGCCTGCATTTCTTGTAAATAAGCTACTCTAATAGAACAGAAAGCTGTATCAATTCTTGACCCTGGGCCAAGATCACAGTGTACCACAAGCTGACGGTAGCTGCGCAAATAAACGGTAGGCTTTCAGAGTCGTTCACCATTTCTCGGTCTATGCGTTAGGGCTACCCGCTGTCGCCCCTGCTTTACATCCTGGCGCCAGAACTCCCCATTCGCAATGTCGTTCGCTAGAGGAGAACGTTCCGTGGGTTCCTGCGGTTGGAAGCGCTTTTCCCAACCTCAGACCCGACCCCTTGATTGAAGGTCGTTGTAGGCAGAGGCGTAAATCAGAGTTCTTTTCCGAATACCGAGCCGCGCTTAGAGCTATGCCGGGGATCAGTGTCCTCTCACAGCCTAGGAAGAAACTTTATCGGGCACTAGTGGTGGGCACTGTTTCGGATCCTCTTCGGAAGCGGCTGGGATGGTCGGAGGAGATCTGCTCACAGTGGAATTATGCGCAGGGTTGGAACTGCAATAACTATGAAATTGGAATAGTATATATATATATATATATATATATATATATATATATATATATATATATATATATATATATATATATATATATAAACTATGAAGATTACTCTTGACTGGCACTATTCACCATAGTACTGCATTCACACCGTGAAGTTAAACCTACTTTAATACCCCAAGTGTTTTGTGAAAAATATTTACGTGTGTATGTATATATATATATATATATATATATATATATATATATATATATATATATATATATATATATATATATATATATAGCAAAAGTAATCTTCAAAGTTTTATAGACATACTAGAAAAAAGTTTTATAGACTTACGAGAAAGACCCTGTGTCCATCCCTACTCCCCTAATTTTCTTAAGGGCTTTATGCCTGTTTCTTGTTTGTAATTTTAGCATTTTTTGTTTGACACTAATTGTAATTTTTTCTAACAATGCACTATATAAATAAGATCACAGTGCAGTAGATCTTCTGGTGCTACACTTCATATTTTCTGTCCTTGATTAGTGGAAGAGAAATCCTTCATATTGTAACAGCTTTTATTTTTGTTCCTATCCAGAGTGCTGCTTTTTGGAGAGCTGTATTTTCCCCCACATAAAAAACCGACCTTATGTCTAACTATGCCCTCGTGGGGAGGCAAGTAAATAATAGATTCAAATGGCCTATTCGTATACTGTAAGAGTTCGAAACTGGAAATTGGTGTTTAAGCTTTGAAATTGTCTATTAAAAAGTATTTTTTGTTGCAATTAAAGTAAAAAGAATCACTGCCATCCGTAGTTGTCGTCTCACCACGTTTTGGCCAAGTAAACCTCTGGCACACTTTGGGTAGGATTGAAACCGCTATATTCAGACAATGCTCATCTGGAACCGTAGAGATTCAACGTCTCTATCAACTGCGCCACGGTCCCTGAAGATAGAGAGGTTAAATCTCTACGGTTCCAGATGAACATTGTCTGAAGATAGCGATTTCAATCCTACCCAAAGCCGGCCAGAGGCTTACTTGGCCAAAAACGTGATGAGACGAAAACAACTACGGATGGCAGTGATTGCTGAGAATGCAGTTAGGAGATTCGAAGTTCCTATCCGTCGCGGTTACCACCTGACGAAGGCCAGAGGAATAGTTGGCCGAAACATCGTGAAAAACAACAACTAATAAAGATGAGGATAATAGTCTGAAATAAAAATAAATTAAAACTGCAACGTTGTTTATCTTGGGCAACGCTGTGTCTAATACATTTGCCCCATTCATTATACTAAGCTACTTTCACATTAAAATATACCACTTCAAAGTAGTAATAGTAGTAGTAGTATAGTAGTAGTAGTAGTAGTAGTAGTATATGATCATTGTTATGAGCCCCGACAACGTCAGTACTTTTTCTTGTATACAACGCTATAAACACATAACTTTAAAGCTCTTTATTCCAGACAACGGGGTATTTAAACATACATACTCTATCTACTATATTCGGGTATTTCTCCATAAGATATACCACTTTACAGTTACACTACTCTTAATTTTATGACTTCCGGGAACGCCAATACTTTCTCTTTTACATTACATCATAAAATACATTTGCCCCATTCATTATACTAAGCTACTTTCACATTAAAATATACCACTTCAAAGTAGTAATAGTAGTAGTATAGTAGTAGTAATAGTAGTAGTAGTAGTAGTAGTAGTATATAATCATTGTTATGAGCCCCGACAACGTCAGTACTTTTCTTGTATACAACGCTATAAACACATAACTGTAAAGCTCTTTATTCCAGACAACGGGGTATTTAAACATACATACTCTATCTACTATATTCGGGTATTTCTCCGTAAGATATACCACTTTACAATTGCACTACTCTTAATTTTATAACTTCCGGGAACACCAATACTTTCTCTTTTACATTACATCATAAAAAAACATAGTTGTAAAGACGCACCAAGGAATGCAGGTTCAGAATAGGTGGTTCGGTTAAGGATTTTGCAACCGTTGCGTCACTGTACACTCATCAAGCAATACCAATAAATAAAATTCGAAGATATCATCTACTAGCATTTAAAGTTTAAACGTGCTGACGCATTTCCTGCTTTGGAGAAAGAACAGTCCATTGATTTCCAAATTACTAAATAGTAACATTAAAATGTATGAAAATAAATACAGTGAAGCAAGGGATACTTAATGCCTAGCCGCAACTATTTTTCTGAACATGCATTGCTTGTTTATTAAATAATTAAATAATATTGTTTTTGTTTATAATAAACAGAAAACAAACTAGAATCATCTTTCGTTACAGTTACCCGTAACAATTTTATTCGAAACAGGTATATAAAATCGGTAATAAACAAAGTATGAAAAAATGACGATCGTCCATGACGTAGACTTATTATGCAAAACACGTAATTTATTAATCCAATCTAATACAGTAATACCTTAAAATACGATTTTTTAAAAAAATATTAAATTACAGCGTATCCATATTTACGCCCTAAAATATGAGGATTTTTTAAAATACGATTTCAAAAATCGCGAGACGCCCCCCCCCAACGAAAAAAAACAACAATAAAAAAAAACAAAACAAAAATAGCCCAAAAAAAATACAAAAAGAAAACCAAATAAATATATACAAAACACAAAGCAAGAAAAACTGTGTTTGCGTGTATGTGTACCGTAGGCTAAGCTATGCTGTCTCAGTTCTCTCTCCCTACCTCCTCTCCCTCTTAGCTCACCTTCGTTAGCCGCTCATCCTTGTCTCACTGTTAAGTTGTTTACAATTTAATTATTTACATTTTTATTCATCCTTATATTCATAATTTGAGCTTGTTTTGGGTAAATCGCTTACATTTGGTACGGATTAATTATATTTCTTTTAATTCAAATGCAAATAACTATTTTGAGATATAAATATTAAAGAGTTAATATTTACAAGTAAAATAAACTCAGCCAGATGTAAAAGCTCAATAAAACCGAAAAGGAAATAGAGCTTATAATATGAACAAATGATTAATAAAACATGTTAAAAGACATCTTGAAAAAGAGTTAAAAACATATTTAATTTAAAAAAAAGAAGCACAAGATCCACTTATCCACTTATCTTGTGCTTCCTTTTTTAAAATTAAATATGTTTTTAACTCTTTTTCAAGATGTCTTTTAACATGTTTTATTAATCATTTGTTCATATATATATATATATATATATATATATATATATATATATATATATATGTATATATATATATATTGTTCCACGTTTTCTTTGATATTTTATATGAGCCTTTATTATGATGAGGTGCAGCGAACTAAGTATTATGGTACCGTTCGATGCACAAGAAGGAATTAATAGGGACTATTCACCACAATACCACATTTACTCTCGAAAACCACTAGTCGAATCTGTCTGAAATTTTGTATGGACCTTTGATACAATAAGGCGTAGAGAACTAAGTATCATGGTATTCATTCGATACAGAATTATGGATTAATAAACAGTAAGGAGAAAATAGGGATTAATATTATTTATTAGGGATTAGTGTTTAATACAAAAATTAGAACAACTCTAAATTTAGCTCTTTTTTTTTAGCAGACTAAAAAGTCTAGTTTTAATATTATTATTCATATAGAAACAGGTGTGCAAAAAGTACCTTACAATTATTATTACACTGCTACAAGGCGTTATATCACGGTTATACCGTAAGTAATGAGATGGATGGACTTCCTTCGTATTGACGCACATTTGCTTCTCATTCTTAATCTGACTTTCAAAATGGCGTCTTGCATACTTTCATTTGACAATAACTTCCTGGTTGTTTTCCCCATTTCTGTAAAATTCTTACATAAAGTCATATAAAAGAATTTTGTTGCATATCGTTCTTCTAAAGTGCACTCAAGTCAAGATTGCATTTTTGAAATTCACCATCTGTGACGATCAGGCTTTAGTAGGGTGTATTCCAATTCCTGTTGTAGCTATTCCTTTGAACCTGAAATCATAAAAATGAGCCAGTCCTCTCATAAGATGTATAACAGTAACATACTGAATTTTCAAGAGTCCACAACAATTTTAAATGCCTGTCTGGAAACTTATTGAAACTTAAAATGCTATAATTCATCACTTTATCATTCTAGTTATAACTAGGGGGAACCTGTGGAAGTTTCACTCGAAGTACTCATTAATATGTAATATATTGATGTTAGCATTCTGTAGATGTTCAGCGTAAATAGAGACGCTCTGATATTATTGTAACTTTTTTCTTAAAACTGCAAAAGTATTTATCAAAGCTAGCACGAATGCCCGGCAAAGACTGGTCGTAAAGTACGCTTAAATATGATATTTTAATTCTTGCAGATTTCGTATATATTATTAAAGAGTTTATGTTCTATCAATTTTTTTAATATCATAAAGTTGCCATTTCTAAAATAATAAAAAAAGTACATCCATATGACTTGGGTGCATTAGCTTAAATCGAAACTGAAATAAAAACTTATGATATATATATATATATATATATATATATAACTTGAGTTCCTTCACACACACACACACACACACACACACACACACACACACACACACACACATATATATATATATATATATATATATATATATATAATTTGAGTTCCTTCAACCATAATCGAAACCAAAACTTATGAAGACTTTTTGATAAAATTATTTATAAAAAAGTAGAGAACTTAAGTGCCATCAGTTATAATCGAAATCGAAACCAAAACCTATGCAGAATTCTTGGTAAAATTATTTATGACAAAACATGGAAGTACATAACAATTAAACGGATGTAAGCTTGCCGAAGGAAATAACACACACACACGCTATCGCATTAATATGATAGACAAAAAGCAATTGTTTTTAAATGAAATATTTTTGAATAAACTAAGATTATATCATATTATAAACAGAGTGCATCATAAATAACACCGTATTTGATTCGCAACTTAAAAAAATAATTATTAAAAGAATCACTTAAATAAAGGGAATTACTTATGCTGCACCCCATATATATATATATATATATATATATATATATATATATATATATATATATATATACATATATATATATATATATATATATATAAAATAAAAAAATAAAATAAAAAAGACTACAGAATCGCGAATAAAAAAAAAATCAACAATCTTACATTTATAGTGATAAAAATTGGGCATAAAAGTTGATAAGGTTCCCATGATCTTGTGGTAAAAAAAGTGGTACTTATCGAGCGGCGACGAGTTCGATCCTTGTCAACTAAGTCTAGCCATACTGATGAGAAGTTAAACTTGTAAACATGCATGTCTATGGATAACTTACTTTTATGAAAGTAGTATATATATATATATATATATATATATATATATATATATATATATATATATATATATATATATATATATATATACTACTTTCATAAAAGTAAGTTATCCATAGACATGCATGTTTATGGATAACTTACTTTTATGAAAGTAGTAATATATATATATATATATATATATATATATATATATATATATATATATATATATATATATATATATATATATATATATATAAGATTGTTGAATTTTTATTTATTTTGTTAATAGCGATTCCGTACTAATTTCTTTCTTTTTCGCTCCCTGAGCGTTTATTATAAGAAAAGAGTTATTTGCCCTTTGTTTGCATTTTTTCCGCCCACATTTCTAGGACGTATTACTTTTTTTTATTTTATTTAAATATTATTTATTAATTATTAATTAATAATTAATCCAAGCAAAAACTTAATTAAACCCAGTGATTATAGGTCCTACAAATTATTATTGGATGTAATATTTTATATAAGACTATCCCAGCTTAATAAAATAAAATTGCTCAATATACTAGATAGAGCAAATAAATCATAATTTAGGAATTTAAAATTTGTGATTTGAAAAAGTTAAATTTCAAATATATAAATTTTATTGTATGCAAGACAAAGAATACAGAATAGTAAAATATATTTCCTTAACCCATGAGTTTTCGATGTTTATACATCTCCTCGGAGGAAAAATATTAGCAAATATTATAAAAGGGTTGCACCTAATTTGGTAAAGGTAATAAACATAGAAAATTAAATTAAATGTTTTAAAAGTTTTAAAATCATTTTACCTACATAGAATAAGGGAAATTGTATATTGATGCAGAAAAAAAAGGATATTGAACTTCAAATCGAAAGTGTTTGCTAAATCCTGTAATGGAAGTTCTTGGTATTCGGCAGGTAAAAAGATCCAACACGTATTGTAATAAATCCAAGGAAGCTGGTAACAATCCAATATACACATATTTCCACAGTTTTTCTTTAATTTGATTGGATATCCGGCAAATTTTGAATTATATCAATCCGGTAAAAAGTTTTCTTTTCATATATCAGTTTCAAAATTCAGTTGAAGTTTTCAATCAATCTGTGAATAAAAACCAAAAGATATCCGTAGGCACATAAAATTAAATTAAAATTAAATCAAAATGAAAATAATTAAATAAAAGAATTGCTTATCAAACCAAAGCAAAATAGTCTTTAAAAATTAGATGCAGTTTTTGTTATCAAAATTATATTTGTAAGTCAGCACAAGTGAAAATCTTATAATGTTATAATAGTGTTAAAATCTCAAAATTTAAATTCTATCTTCTAAAAATAAGAAAGTGGTAGGAGAATTTAACTTGGCGAGAGAGAGAGAAAGAAAAAGAAAAAGTAAAATAAAGGGAGCGTCTAACTTATTAATCTTGAATATGAAACGTCTAGACAGGATTTGACGCGATAAAAAAAAGGTCAAGATTCATGCTAAGCGTTAAAAGGCGAGAAAGAAAAGAAAAGACGGGAAAGAAAAGAGGATAAAAGAAAAAGAAAAAGAGAGAAAAATCCTAGTAATGTTAAAAATCCTAGTAATGTTAAAAAAGAAAGAAAGGGAGAAAAAAAGAAAGGGAGAAAAAGGAAAAATAAAGCCATATTCTGTTTGCTTGCTCTTAACAAATAATGCTGAAATTTATAATTCTAATACACAGAGTAAAACCCAACGTATATACTTAATGATAATAATATTTAATCGAAATCTTAGAGTTCGATTAATCTGTGAAAATATTGCATATATTAACAAGCTGTATCAACATAAAAAGATATAATAATAATAATAATAATAATAATAATAATAATAATAATAATAATAATAATAATAGTAGCCTTAAAAATAATAATAATTATAAATAAATAAAAATATTCACATATTATAATTTAAATCCCAAAACGCTAATTTCACTTCTAGGAATTAGCGTGAATGCTGTATTAACACTGTTTTAACCCCCCCCCCATAATCGATAAGATTATAAAGCTAAATTTTCATACTTTTAAGTAGATCATATAGTTTCCTGTTAAAAAATAGTGCTTGATTGATAAAGGTCTCAAAGATTTTAGCAAAGAGGGAAGAAGACTGATAGGGCGATAATTGAGAGAGTCAGTCCTTTTACCAGAATTCCTGTACACTGGTACTACAGGTACCATCTTCCAGTTATTAGAGAAGCAGGATTCAGAAAGACATTTATTGTAGAGCTTGAAAAGTACGGCGACTAGCTCAGTTGAGTTAGTATAGAAGGGCGGAGATCAGGACCACACGCCTTGTCTAAGTTTTTTTTTTTATATCGCGGACATGAGACAGATGATTTTCACATCGTATAATGACGCTTCCATCCGCATAGGGAAAATTGGTAGGAAGTTGTTTGTTGGCTCTAAGGTAGAGTTTGGGTCCAATCGTCGAGCATTTAGCTCCGCCTTCTCGGTTGTTGTTGGATATTGAAGGAATTATTGATTGCTCTTTTATTCACTACACTATTATCGATTTTCCAGAAAGAAAGAATTTTTTGAACTATCTATATTGACTTCTGGTCTGTTTCGATCCATCACTTGTAATAGTTTGTCTAATTAAAGCCTTAACTTTTCTATTTTTTTTTTTACATGGGGGTCACCACTTATCAAGGCCCGAAAGCCACTCAGGGATAAGGGTTATTGCGTGTACAGTAATTTTCTTCTTATTAGGTATACACTTTTTAACAAATTATAAATTGTATTTCCTTTTTTATTTTTATCTTATATATACGAATTTACTTAGGACTTACAGTGTATGATTTTTGCTATTACAATAACCAATAAGTACATAAGGGGGAAAAGCTTACTGATGCATCAATATACGCATTCAGATAATCTGTCGTTCATATTTACTTGCCTCCATACGAGTGTAGAGTTAGACACAAGGTCGGTTTTCAATGTGGGGAAATCCATCTCCCTCAAAAAGGGTATTCTGGATAGGAACAAAAAAAACAAAGTTGTATCAGTCATGAACGATTTCTAATCCACTGACCGGGCACAGAAAAAGTGAGGTGTAGCATCAAAACAGATACTACACTGGGATCTA
This sequence comes from Euprymna scolopes, assembly GCF_053919585.1. Lineage (NCBI taxonomy): Eukaryota > Metazoa > Mollusca > Cephalopoda > Sepiida > Sepiolidae > Euprymna > Euprymna scolopes. The sequence goes on along the minus strand of NC_136524.1, from coordinate 43,267,022 downwards.
TCGTCATTATTAGTTAAATAAAATTATATTTATATTAACTGGATTAGTTCTAGTACTACCCATTCACAACTATATAGTATCACGTGTTCATCATGTTCCTATTTACAATGCCTCCCCACGGCACAGAGTTAGACACCAGGGTCGTTTTTTAATGTGGAGAAAAGGAACAAAAATAAAAATTGTCTCAGCCGTGAAGGATTTCTCCATCTCCACTGACAGAGAACAAGAAATTGAAGTGCAGTATCTGCCTGAACAGATACTACACTTTGAGGTATTTATTTGCTCCCCCGCTGAGCAAATTAGGCACAAGGCCGATTTTTAAAATGAGGAGTGAAGAGGAAATGGGGACCAACTCACCGGGGAGTAGGGGAGTTGGATAGTGACAATTGGTATGAAGGGTTGCCCCTACATTGACCAAGGTCTGATATGTGTTGTTACCCCCACATATGGTCTTTGCTTGCAGTATCTGCCTGAACAGATGGTAT
>NC_136524.1:43241537-43261537 GCF_053919585.1 Euprymna scolopes | reverse complement strand
CTCTCTCTCTCTATATATATATTTTGACAGATTGTTAGCAGGTGATATATATATATATATATATATATATATATATATATATATCAGGTATATATATGCACACACACACACACACACACACACACACACATATATATATATCAGGCTGGCAAGAAGGTTCTTGCCGTTTTTAACTTTTCAATTCAGATGAACATATCTCGGCTCAAACAAAGATGTTTTAATTGAAATAGGTACCATCACAATCAACACCATTTTACCAAGGTCACACTAGTGTATTTATGCCAGTAACGTAAAAATCTTGAGTTCTGATGACGATGAAGTTGCTCAGTGTGTTTTTATATCGCCCAAGCTTTTGAAGCATTTCTCACGCAAAAAGTTACCGTGATGCTTGAAAAAGTGGTAGTCAGTAGGGCAGAGATCTGGAGAGTATGGCGTATGAGGCAGTTTCGTATCCATATTTCTTTCAACATGTGCAGAGTCGGTTTAGCAACGTGCGGTCGGACATTATTTAGGAGAAATTTCTGTTGACTAATGCTTTGTATTTTTGTCGCAGTTTCTGATACAATTCATTTGTTGACAGTATTTATCCGCCGTAATGGTTTCGTATGCATTAAAAAAAACTTTAATAGATGAGACCAGTCGATGAGCACCAAACAGTCAGATTAACTTCTTTTGGTGCAACTTTGGCTTCGGGAAGTTGTGAAGCTTCGTCGATATCTAATCACTGAGCTGAGTGTCGCCGGTAATCGTAAAGCACCCACTTTTCACCACCAGTCCCAACCCAGACGGTAAACGGGTCATTCTTCTTACGTAAAAGTAAGGAAGATGACAGTGTAACGGCGTTTCTTTTGGTTGTCGTTTAATTCGTGAGGCACTCATTTATCAAGTTTTCGTCTTCCAATCTCTCTAAAGTGGTTGGAAATCGTCTTATACATTACATCTAATTCAGGAGCAAATTCTCGAACAGCCTAGCGCGGATTGGCTTCGAGTAAAGCTCTCAATTCATCGTTCTTAACATTCAGTGGTCGACCACTACACTCATCATCTTCAAGATTGTCATCGTCACCACGAAATTTCTTAGCCCAGCTTTATGCTGTGGGTTAAGTAGTGGTTTCTAGATCAAACGCTTCGTTGATATCACGAGCTATTTCGGTAGCTTTTCGTCCCAACTTGAACTGAAATAAGAAAAATGTTTTTTTTTCCAGAACTGGCTGTCTGTGGAACACTGTTCTTTTGGCATGCTTCCTAGTTGAATACATGGTAGTCTTTAAATCCAATGTAAAGAAGTTCTTGTTGAGCCATCCTCATAAATAATCAAATTTTACCCAAGTTACACCATTAACGATTAGTAAATTACCACATTACATTCATTAACCTTTATCCTTGAGTGGCCTTACGACCTTGATAAGTGGTAGCCCCAAGTAATATATATATATATATATATATATATATATATATATATATATATATATATATATATATATATATATATATAGAGAGAGAGAGAGAGAGAGAGAGAGAGAGAATAAATTACGAAAAGTTATATTCCAAAATTCATGATGTTGACCATCTTATAATTTATTCCTTTTATTCAGTTGATTTATACAATTATTGGCAGTATCTGTATGAACTGTATAAGTCAACTGAATTAAAGGAATAAATTATAAGATGGTCAAAATCATGAATTTTGGAATATAACTTTTTGTCATTTATTCTTTATATTGCTCTGTAATATCATTGAGCTTCTTAAATAAGAATTGATATATATATTACAAGAAAATATATTTCTACAAAAATATATATATATATATATATGTTTTATTTTTTATTTTTATTTATTTATTTATTTTATTACCGTTTTATCTGTTTGGTTACCTATGTTTCGAATGTTGGACCATGTATACGATCCAACAGTCTCGCCAGACCTTACAGAAATGGTTGTTAGCATTTAGAAGTGTTTTAGAGGAAATCTAATCATATTTGCTCTGCAATAGTATTGAGCACTCTCTACAGGTTTTTACTAATTACCAGTTTTACTATATATATATACATATATATATATACATATTTCTACAGATATATATATATATATGTATATATATATATAAAATATATTTTAGTCATCGACATACAGACCTGTTTCGTTGTTTCACAACTCATCAGTGCCGCTAGACTAACACCTCTCCCAAGCCGAGGATCGAACCTAGAACCGTCGTGATGACAGTCGGCAGTTCTACCCCTTGACTACGGAATCAGTGGCCGAAATTAACCTGTCCGAACGATTATTTAAATAAACATCCGTCCGCTACTCGTAGAGGGCTCAAACGTTTGTTTGTAAACAAATCGCGAGCTTATATATATATATATATATTAGGTCAACAAGAAGTTTCTTGCGGAATGTTAATTTTGATTTAAAATAAGTTTTCGTTATGATATATTTAGTTTATATATCATTATAAAAGGCGGTTTTCGCTCCATCTAATCGTTTAAATTACAATCGTTTTAAAACAATATTTTTCTTTTCAGAACGTTGAACACAAGATGGAAAAAAGCAAATTCGAACAATTTTTTTTAAGAAACCCATATTAGACCCTGTGTCAAACGCTCTAGGAGGTAAATAAAATAAAGTTGCATTAACTTGAAATAAGATGTTTTTACTAGTCGTGAATTAAATGGTCTCAACGTTCGCATGTATTCATACCGATTATGCAATCGATGACGCCCTACCTCTTAAAATTATGCAATTATTTTTTCTCATCAAATTTTTTTGGAGTTCATATATTTAGAGCCAATACTCTTTCTGCATCTCGTAAAATAGGCCTTCTGTCACATCCCACAGGAGTTAGGAAAGGTTCAAAGGCCACTGAGGAAAAGGGAACTGTTGTTTCAGGACTTGTATGGGGGGTTATCTCTCGTATACCAATCCAAGGAGCTTGGAAGAGATCGAAGAACATTGTCTTCCTGTCGTTGAAAATCCAAACATCAAACGAAGGAAGGACAAGAACACAAGAAAGTCAGTTTCTACTTTTGATGTTAGAAAAAATCGCCGTCAACTGATCAAGCAGCCGGGCAGCAACAGTGCTGCTATATTTGAGAAGGCTGAAATACCTTCCTTGCCCAGGAAGACACGCTGCAATGCCTTAAACGAAATTGCAAGAAGCATTAAGCCCATAGCAAAACCTGTTTTATACCACACGCATACGGAAAAACGTTTGGCTTAGGCTCAGAAATACATGAAAACCAGCTTTGAAAATGTTCTTTTCACCGATGAGGCCAGAGCAACTCTTAATGGACCAGATGGGTGGGTCAAAGTTTGGAGTTCTCTTGGATACCCTGCCATCATCGATTCCGTCGTCAACAGGGAGATGGATGTGCCCTGTTTAGCGCTAGAATAATCTGCAATGAATCAAATGGCCATGTTCTTCTCCAGATATAAACTCAATTGAACAGCTCTGATCAATGATAAAGATGAAAGCTTATGAAGGAAGTGTTCAATTTTCGTCGAAGGATGAGCTTTGGAAGAAGATTTTGGAAGTTTCCTATAGCATCACATCATCTCAAATCCGCCGATTGACATCATCAGTTGAAAAAGTGATTTTGAAACATGGGATTTATGTTGATGAATAAATATTTCTTTAAACAAAATGTGAAATTCGTTCTTGTTTTTGGTTAATATTATTACCGGATATGTTCTTTATTTCATATAAATATTATTATTATGAAGTTAGAGTATTTTTTTATTACCGAAAATATACATTTTTAGACACTTGCAATAAAGTGATACACACTTAAAATTTCAGAAAAAAAAATTAGTGTAATTTTCAAAACATTTATTCAAATTCCACAAAAATCAAGGAAATAAGGCACCTTGTTATGCTCCCCCAGTGTACCTCATTCCACGTCTCTGCATTTCATAGAAAATTCTAAATTAAAAAAAAATATATTGACCTGCAATAAAGCCATACACGGTTTAGAATCTACATTTAGATTTAGGCTCAGATAAAGAGTGGGGGAATTATTAATATTTGTTTCAGAAAAACGAGTGTTTTTCGTGAAAGTTTTGCAAGGGGATATCATAGATTGACGCTCAGACGAGCAATTGCCATAAAATAAAGATAAAGCAGAGATAGGCTCGCAACATTTCTTCTGTGGTTGAAGAAGTTGCAGAGAAGAGAAAAGGGCGTCCCCCACTAAACTACGACAAGACAGGAAATAGCTGCTTCTAGCAATTCCTGCCCAGATGGAGATACTTGGCTCTTATATATGTAGAAAATTGCATCAGTAGTGAGATATCTACTGGAGCGGTAGAAGGATCCCACCATTTTCACATCGACATGGGCAACGGATCAGGAGTAAAGTTCAGACCCAGAAGCTTATCAAAACATAGAGCCCTCCCCCGAAGACGAGAACCATTCATTTTAATTTATGCCACATGGGTATCTGAGCGTTGATGATGTAAAGATAGAAGCTTAGTTTTAAATGCATTAAAATTAACCAGCAACTTTTTTCCCCATTGTACCATGTGCTCAAGATCAGAGGAGTGAGAATCAGAAAATCTTTTAGTAAGTTCTTTTTATTTTCTTATTTTCTATTTTATTTATTTGCGTTTGTTATTCTTTTCTAACTTTCTCTTTCATTTCTGTTGATTTGATGGTGTCTGCTTCCAAGATTCCAAATCTTTGTAGTTGTCGTGTTCGCCTAGTGTACTCATTTCCGCTTGGTTTGGTAGTTCCATACATGCTGTTGCTTCCAGTGTTTCCCTTCTTATAATTAGCAGTGCACACATTTCCATGCCAAATTCCGGTAAAATATCCTGGCTAAAGATTCTGTTTGTGTTTATTAGTGTATCTAGATCAATTTTTTTTGCCTTGGAAATGGTCGCCAAGCTAATCAAGAACCTTGATTACAGTAAAGCATCTGGCTTTGACGCCATCCCAATTATAGTGTTAAAAAAGCTTCAACCAGAACTTGCTTACGAAACTGTTTAAGCGTTGCCTTAAGGAGAAGTGCTTTCCAACACCCTGGAAAACCTCATCAGTATGCACTGTATTTAAGAATTCAGGTGATAAGTCATCTCCCTCTCAGTACAGACCAATAAGTCTCCTGTGTGTCATGAGTAAGTTCCTGGAATCCATAGTAAATAGAGAAATAGTCAACCACTTCAGCAGAAATAACCTCCTTAGCGACATGCAATATGGTTTCCGTTCTGCAAGATCTACCGCAGATGTGCTGACGGTTATATCCCACATGATTAGTGAATCTCTTGACAAAGGTTTCCTTTCTAGGGCAATTGCTCTTGACATATCAAAGGCCTTTCACAAGGTATGGCATAAAGGTCTACTTCACAAGATTTCCAGCTACGGTATAACTGGAAATGTTTTCTCTATCATTAAATCATTTCTCTCTGATAGGCTCATAAGAGTAGTGGTCGATGGACAAAAAGCAGAAGCCTGCAGTATTAATGCTGGAGTCCCTCAAGGGTCCATCCTGGACCCAACTCTTTTCCTGATCTACATCAATGATCTCCCTAAACACATACTTAAATCATTCGTTGAAATCTATGCTGATGACACGACCATCTACGGCAACACATCAAAGGCTGTAAATGACAAAGTTCTCTCTGATTCTCTCTCCTCTGATCTCGAGCGCGTGGTCCAGTGGGGGAAGACGTGGCTTGTTACCTTTAATGCATCTAAAACCAAGCTCCTATCTTTACATCATCAACGCTCTGATCTCCATCTGGCATCAATTGAAATGGATGGCTCTCGTCTAGGAGAAGTCCCATGTTTTGACAAGCCTCTGGGCTTGACCTTTACTCCTGATCTGAAATGGAACACGTACATCAAGTCTGTTGCCAAGGTCGCTGGAAAGATGGTGGGATTCTTCTACCGCCCCAGAAGATATCTCACTACTGATGCAATTCTCTATCTATATAAAAGCCAAGTACGCCCAAGGATGGAATACTGCTGCCATATCTGGACAGGAGCTGCTAAAAACAGCCTATCCTGCCTTGACAGAGTACAAAATAGACTTCGTGGCTTAGTAAGGGATGCCCTTTTCTCTTCTCTGCAACCTCTCTCCCACAGAAGAGCCTTTGCGAGCCTATCTTTGTTTTATCGTTATTTCCAAGGCAAGTGCTCGTCTGAGCTCCAATCTCATGTCCCCCCTCGCCAATCTTTTACGAAAAACACCCGTCTAGCTGAAACCATTGTCAAAAATTTTCCCCACTCTTTATCTGTGCCTAAATCAAAACGTAGATTCCATGAACAAAGCTTCTTTCTTAGAAGTGGACGCCTGTGGAACTCTGTTCCGTCTGCCTGCTTCCCACCGGACTACAACCTGGATGTCTTCAAATCCAACGTAAACAAATTCCTGATTAACCGTCCCCATAAGTAGACACTTTTATTAAATCCCCACACTAACATAGTGTACATGCAATAACCCTTATCCCTGAGTGGCTTCCGGCCCTTGATAAGTGGTGATCACCTTGTAAAAAAATGTTCCAGTTCGTTGATATATATTAGGTGGGTTATTATTATTGGCTCACAAGGAGCTTTCACACAGGTCTTCAGATATCTTTCCCTGAAAACAGCCTGTGGTGTTCACTGGAAGCCGAGTGACAACGTCTCCCCAGGTTTCTAGTACTCTCCACCTCTTTCGATTACATTTGCAAATAAATTTGCATTATCGCAACAGCTGCTTGCCATTGATTTATCGTTGGCAGCAGCCATTGGTATTTGCTGGGATTTGAGTGGCAATAAGCCGCCCCAAGGTCGCAGTTCTCTTTGCACTTATTCGGCTGAGGTCTGGACAGTTCATCGGTCTTTCCTTCCTCCTTGGCTCAATTTGGTTATTTGATCTCACTCTTTTGGGGAGGGGCAGTGATATGGCAATGGGGCGTGGGGTTGGGTTGGAGGACTTATAGATATGCGGTTTCAGTGTTCTTGGTTCCATGTAGTGTTTCATATTTTGCCTTTGCAGCAGTTTGTCTGACACGCACGTGTTGCTCCTATGTGTTAGTTTTCACATTCAAGGGGTTTTCTTAAAATTTCAGCTGTTTTCATTATTGTTGTTCGTTGTATTTTTCTAGTCATTCCTTTGATTCAAATTCCTCACATTCGTTTTTCGAAGTTTTTCAGGATTGTTCCTAGTGCTCCTACTATTATAGGTATTATTTTGATTTTCTTAATCTTTCCTATCCCTTTCAGCACTTTGGCTAACTCTGTATATTTGCTCTGCTTCTCCTTTTCTTTGATATTCACCATATGGTCAGCTGGAACAAGAAAGTCTACGATTTGACAGGACTTTTCTTTCTTGTAAATTATTACGACATCTGGTCTTCTTGCTTGGTTGGGTTTATCAGTTTGTATGTCCATGTCCCATAGAAGTTTGTGATTCTCGTTTTCAAGTACTGTTGCCAGCTTATATTTGTACCACTTGTTTATATTATTATTATTATTATTATTATTATTATTATTATTATTATTATTATTATTATTATTATTATTATTTGTAAACACCAGGGGTTCTTATATAGATCATTATAAGAGATTACTCTCTAACACAATCAGTGGTGTTATTTAGAGTCTAGGTGACAAGGTTCCTTAGATTTCCGGTACTCTCCACCTTTTTCGATGACTTATGCAAATGTTTTTGCCTTATTGCAACAGCCGCTTGTTATTGACTTCTTGCTGACAATGACCATTAGTGTTCACTGGAATTTGGATGGCAACAAGCCCCTTTCAAATTCTAGTTCTATTCGCATTGGAGATATTGCATTCTCTAGGTGTTTTCACACAAAACCTTGTATCTGGCAACAACTTTATTATTATTATTATTATTATAATAATAATAATAATAATAATAATAATAATAATAATAATAATAATAATAATCATCATTATTTTATTGTTGTTGTTGTTGTGGTTGTTATTATAATTATTATACTAAGTAGTAATTATTATTATTATTATTATTAGTATTATTAGTATTAATATGAGTATTAGTATTAGTATTGTTGTTGCTGTGTTGTCGCTGTTGTTATAATTATTATACTAATTATTATTATTATTGTTATTATTATTATTATTATTATAATTATAATAATTATTATTATTATTTTATTGTTGTTGTGGTTGTTATTATAATTATTATACTAAGTAGAACTATTATTATTATTATTATTATTATTATTATTATTATTATTATTATTATTATTACCGAGAAGACATGACATACCCGATATTTGTGATTACGTCAGTCAGACGATAATCGACTCGAAGTTAACGAAAGGTTAAAAAATACATATTTTGTTTGTTCGTTAGTTTGAACTAAGATTTAATTATTTGTTTCTGCTCGAAGCTCATAGAATTGGTCCATATTTTTTCCAGCTCTTCATGCCCGAGATGCCGAAACGAATTTCAAGCCAAATATGCCAAACATATATTGACAATGTCATGATAAATTTCGAGAGGCTCCACTTTTTAACGTATTAATGCAAAGAGACTTTCTGCTCGATGGCAGCGTCCACCAATGTATGCAGGTTGCAGTTTTGCCATGATCACCTGCTTTTAAACTTATGTGCTTATTTTTTTTAAGAATAACTTTTTAGAATTTGCTTTCATGATTCGCTCCTACATAACACACACCAAAAACAAAAAACACGAATATATATATATATATATATATATATATATATATACACCGCACACACACACACACGCATATATATATATACATATATACATATATATATATATATATATACATATCTATATCTATATCTATATATATATATCTATACATATATCTATATATATATTAGTTAAACTGGAAACGCGGAAGACATACAATTTAACGTTTTGTCTAGCGTTTGTGTGGACTTTATCAAGGAAGACAATGTAAAAAGTGGCAAATTATATATTTCGACTACCGACATATATATATATATATATATATATATATATATATATATATATATATATATATATATATATATTTATTTGTTCCAGGTTAAAAAATATCCAAAAGTAAAATCCATTGAATTTCACGAGGTTGTTGATAGTGCTCAATAAAAAGTGCAACATATTTTTTAAGTTTAGGTAAACAAAATAACCATTAGTCGCAACAGTAAACCTACCTTTTCAGTCTAAAACCTTCATCAGGCAACAAAAACAGCCACTGACTTTATAGACTAAAAGAGTAGATGTATTATTGCGACTAATGGCATTATTTTTTACCTAAATTGAATAAAGTAAAAAAAAAAAATTATTTATACAATAATCGAAAATGTCGGACAGTTAATCCATGTACACCGATAGTGATGTTAAAATCACTTAATCACTTTCGCCCTTCTTGAATCACATTTACGCTTTATATAAATGATAATTTCAGTTACATTTCTGCCGTGGTTTACGTTTGCCAGAGGGTTTGTTCTTTGCTACTGTAGTCAGAGATGGCTTCGTTGCCGGGTTCAAATCAACGGCGGTAATCGTGACTCCCTGAGCTGATGATTCCCGAAAAAAAAAAAAAATGAAACACTAGTGCCTGTAGGTATCAAAAATAATAACAGTAATAAGTATGTTTACCCCTATAAGATCTGGGCTCTTATCGTTGAGCACTTTACATTGAAATGAAACAAGTCAGTTACTTAGTCCACGTGCGCAGATAGTGATGTTAAAGTCACTTAATCATAGTATATATATATATATATATATATATATATATATATATATATATATATATATATATATATATACTATCCTACGTTGCCCGATCGTAAAATACTCTTAAATATATTTAAGTTTACACATATTCCATATTTATCATTATAGATAAATTCTCTATGGGTTATTACATTGTATGTAATATATATATATATATATATATATATATATATATATATATATATATATATATGTGTGTATATGTATATATATATATATATATATATATATATATATATATATATATATATAGTAATGATTTCAAAAGTTTAAAAATGGCTTAGATGCCATCAGTTGGAATCGAAACCAAAAAATTGAGCGTTTCTGCTTTCGTCGTTACCTTTTGAGCTATCGTCAAACAGGTAAAAAAAAAGGCTGCAAATTAAGCGACTTCATGCTAAAACTATACAAGAATTCATGTTAGTTGATTTACTCTTTCTAATGTCAACTTTTTTTTATTTCAACCTTAGTAGCTATTTTTACAAGCTAAACAACATGTTCCCGAGGTCCAAATACCCTTCATGTTAAGTTTCAAGTTTGTAGACCAAATAAATCTAAATAGAATCCAGCGTAATAGTGAGATAAAACCAATCATTTTATAATAAACAATAAAAAACATGAATAATTGATTAAAGAAGGTTCGTTTTTCAAAGTAATTGTAACATATTTAACTTTCATGTAGTCGCTGACATATCCATGACTAAGTATATTAAGAAGTTCGTTTTAAATAGAAAAAGTAGCCATTCAATATCAATGTGAAAACGAGAAAAACTCAGCTTTATATATATATATGTATATAATTTTGTCTGTGTGTGTGAGTTCTTTCCCTACATACTCGAAAACGGCTGGGCCGACTTTTTAAAAATTTCACAGGACGTACCTTATGCACCTGGTAATGTTCTTCGATAGTTTTTGCATCGGAATGCCTTCGATAATGGGTTACTTATATGCATTATATTTCTTTTATCTGAAGATATATTTTTAAGAAAGAAAATATAACTACCAGAAAGGTTATAAAATATCAACTAAATTCCCATGCTTAATTAAAGACAGATTAAGCTTCAAAAGCGAAATTGCAAACAACAGTATACACAAAATGAACAATACACAAGAAAATTAAAATATTACGCCTGTTTCCCCATAAGACTATATGTATTATCTTTTTCCGCTGTTCCTATTACAGTTATGCAAATCAGTAAAAACGTAACACTGCCTATTTCACTTCTACACTTTGGTAGGTTTTGAATATTTTAAAAGTTGAAAACCTATTAAACTCTATAAGGACAATAGCAAACAACTGTATACTCAGAATAAGCTTTACTTTATGATGACAATACACGAGAAAAATAAAATATATTAAATAAAAAATCTAAACTAAACAAGCATATAAAATAGAAAAAAAATATCGCCAGCACGTACTTGTTTAAAATAAGGACACCGAACAATTAGTCACATTCATAAAAAGGGTGAATACCTTCTATACAAAACAAAATAAAAGAACAGCAAGTCCAAGTCAGACAACTTTTTGTTTGAGAGAAGCCGAGGGATTGGCCAATGAAAACATAAGCCCGTGAAAGAGAATAAGAATACATCTGATTGGTTAGGTAGCTAGAATGAACATCACGTGCATAAGTAGAAACACACTATATCACGAATTCTATACAGTTTAGGAGACGGACTATTTAATTATAAGTAAGTAAAAATTCCATGAGCAAATTTTTATTTCCTAGAACTTCTCATTTGTGGAATGCAATACTGTGAACGGTGTCTCAGCTGACAATAATATTGTCGTTTTCAAGTCCAATGCAAACAAGTTCTTATTGAGTTGTCTCTTAGATGATAATTTTTTTCACAATTTCCATCATTAGCGATTATCTGAATGTTGTCTCACTGACATTCATTTTGTCTTCAAGTTGCCTTATGGCCTCGATAAGTGGCGACCCATACTATATACATGCACACACACAGACACACAAACACACACATATATATGTTAGTTTCATATATATATATATATATATATATATATATATATATATATATATATATATATGCGTTTTATTTTTTATTACCGTATCTTTCTGTTAAGTGTTACATTATTGTTTCGGCTACTCGGCCGTTTTTTTGGCCGTCTGTAGCGTCCTCAGACTTTTACAGAAATGTTCCCTTCCTCTCTTTCTTCCGACCTCCTCGCACCCCCTGATTTCATTCACTCTTTCACTCGTCAATCCCAAAATAGTGAACATTTCTGTAAAAGTCTGAGGAATATACAGACGGGCAAAAAAACAAAACAAAAAAAAAAACGGCAGAGTAGCCGAAACAACAATTTAACTTAACAGAAAGATACGGTAATAAAAAATAAAACGCATATTTGCTCTACAACAGTATTGAGCACATTCTTTATTTTTTATTAATTACCATCTCCACTATATATATATATATATATATATATATATATATATATATATATATATATATATATATATGTATGTATACACACAAACATATATAAATATATATAGGGGAGTCGACAAGATAATCAAATGATTTCCTCAGTTGTCAATAATACTAATACATAAATTAATAATAATAAAAGTTAATAGCAACAATAATAATATATAAGGATTAAATAAAATAATAAGTATATGTCTAATGATAATATTAAAACATTCCTCTTAAGAACTATTCTGAAATATGCTAGTATCTTTGTTTCTCTCTCTCGCTCTCTTTCTCCCCCCTCTCTCTCTTAGTTTATATATATATATATGTATATACATATATATATATGTATATGCATATATATATATATATATACATACATATGTATGTATATATATATATATATATACATACATATGTATGTATATAAAAGTAATGCAATCAAAAGGATGTAATGTCTACTTTATATACTCAATGGCAAACTTCAAACGAATATATATATATATTTTTTTTTACATGTGGGTCACCACTTATCAAGGCCCGAAGGCCACTCAGGGATAAGGGTTATTGCGTGTACAGTAATCAATGAGATAGTATTGTAGTAATCATTAGTATTGGGGTTTTTGATAGAGTGTCTTACTTAAGGGGGCGGTTTGTCAGGAATTTGTTTATGTTGGACTTGAAGACGTCCAAGTTGTAGTCAGGTGGGAAACAGGCAAGCAGCAGAGGGTTCCACTGGCGTGTAGTTCTAAGAAAGAAGTTTTTCTCATGGAATCTACGTTTGGATTTAGGCACATATAAATAGTGGGGAAAATTATTGACAGTAGTTTCAGCTAGACGAGTGTTTCTCGCGAAGGATTGGCGAGGGGGGACGAGGGATTGGAACTCAGACGAGCATTTGTCATGAAAATAACGATAAAACAAAGACAGGCTCGCAACGTCTCTTCTGTGGGAGAGAGGTTGCAGAGAAGAGAAAAGGGCTTCCCCCACTAAATCACTAAGTCTATTTTGTACTCTGTCAAGGCAGGATAGGCTGTTTTTAGCAGTTCCTGCCCAGATGTGGCAGCAGTAACCCATCTTTGGACGTACTTGGCTTTTATACAGATAGAGAATTGCATCAGTAGTGAGATATCTTCTGGAGCGGTAGAAGGATCCCACCATTTTTCCAACGTCCCTGGCAACAGATTTGATGTACGTGTTCCATTTCAGATCAGGAGTAAAGGTCAAACCCAGAAGCTTGTCAAAACATGGAGCCTCCCCAAGACGAGAGCTATCCATTTCAATTGATGCCAGGTGTGTGTATGTGTGTGTGAAAACATTTGAACTAAAGTCAAAACGATATCTGACAATATAGAACTTCCATGAAATCAAAAGGATGCAGCGTTTACCTTATATAAGCAATGGTAAACTTCAAAAAATATAAATACCAGTATTTATATATAGATAGCTCAATACGCAACAGAGTGTAGAGCTTATTATAAGAGAAAGAAAATTAAAACTGTAAGTTGAACTTTACAATCAAAATTTATTGTTCGACTGAATACTCAAAAAACAATTTACAAAGTCCTTATTCCGCGGAGTTTCAAGGAATGCTATTCTTGTTATTCTTCTCATCATATGTATATATGTATAACAGTATATAAATATAAAAATATAAAGAAGGAGAGAAGGAGAGGCAGGAAGATATATATATATATATATAGTGAGAGAGAGAGAGAGAGATAGAGAGAGAGAGAGAGAGAGAGAGAGATGGAAAGAGAGAAAGGGGAGTTAATAATATAATCAGAATACTTCATAAATTATTTATTACAGCGGCCCTTTATCCCATTTAATTGAGCAAATTATTTTTAGTTTTGCAATATATTACACATTTAGTATTCTTTAAAACTGTGACGTGTATCTAAATAGCACAACCAATTCCTAGTTTCGCCATTGTTGCTGTCGACTTGTGACACAGGGAATTTTCTTTGGTAAGGTGAATGTTTATTCCTTATTCGTGGAAGTTTTCTGTTTTGCGATTCCTTAAAATGCACTAACAATGCTATAAAGTATTCGTGTCTGAATGTCCTTATTTCCGGAGGCTAAAACTTTTTCTGCTGATGCTTGCGTCTTTGATCGTTATCAGTTGCTGTTCTCTACTTATCTGACTGCCTGATTGACTCCAAAGTGAATCGTTGGATCTAGGTTTCATCCATTTCTACATACTGATGCAGAAAATCCTTTTGCGTCGTTGAAATAATTGAAAGATTAATATACGAAATTATAATTTTATGCGTAAACTTGAAGTATTTACTTCAACAGTGCTCAATACGTAGGTAGAGCTACTTACTACATATATATATATATATATATATATATATATATATATATTAGTAGGTAATAAAATATATATTACACAGGATATTCCGCGTTTCATACATGCTAGGATTCCTAGCGTGGATGAAACGCGGAATGATCTGTGTAGCCTAATTGCCATATATTTACTTCATTTACTCACATAAACCTGATATACGAAAGTATAGATTTATGCATAAACTTTAAGTATTTACTTCAAAAGTGCTCAATACGTAGGTAGAGCTAGTTAGTAATTTATAAAATATATATGGCGATTAAGCTACACTGAATATTCAACGCAGAATATTCAGTGTAGCTTAATCGCCATATATATTTTATAAATTACTATATATATATATATATATAAATATATATATATATATTGAGTAAACTGATTCATAATTTTAAAGTAAAAATCTGTTTCAAAAGGAAAAAAAAACAAAAAAAAACAAACAAAATCAACTCGACTGTTTTTCTTTGTTTTTTCCTGTTTGTATTTTACTTTTGAAACTGATTTTTAATTCACAATTATGAATCGTTTTACTCAATATTAATACAGCTCTAGGATTCCTTTTGAGCTTTTTATCTACAGTACAATGGGAACTGCTTTCTTTTAAAAATATTAGTACATTTACTAATACATTAAAATAAACTTTGCTCTTTAGACTTCAGGCCTAATCCCTCTAATACACACACATACACACACACACACACACACACATATATGTATATAATATATGTATATATATATATATATATATAATATATATATATATATATATATATATATTATAACGATAATATTTCATAAATAAATATTGCCACTTATTTTCATACTTACAAACACTAGTGCTTCCAAGCAAATCAGGAAGTCATTTGTGCAAAAAGTAACGATTCTTTGCTTTTGGTAGATTCGAACCTTGTCACAAAGTCAACCTTAATTCTGTAGGCTAGCATTCTGTCTCAATTTATTGATACATAGATAAAGGAAAATCAAATGCTTATAAATGCTAAGACATAATCAGTAAACAGACAAAAAGTATTCCACAACAAGAATGCGGAATATAGCATTTTCCTCTTAAGTTGACCGATTTTTCTTATTTCTTATAAGAATTTTATTTTCTTAAAGGGAATTTTTTATATGTGTGCGGGGCGACGTTTAGTATATAGGATAGTTAATAATGGCAATGAATTAGTATTAAAAAAACAAAACAAACGATTCTATCACTTATCAAAGCCCGAATACCACTCGAGAAAAAGCTGACACACAGGTTCCCGTTAGATCATTGAAGTTAAGCAACGTTGAACCTGGTCTGTATTAAAATCGGTGACTATTTCTAAATTGCAGGTGCTATATGTGCTCTCTGCTTATTTCGGTATTGTTTTTAGAGATTGAACGGAGGCATCTCTTTGGTGTATAAAAGCTTTACTGATAGGAAAATGAATTTTATATGCAACAAAAGTAGAAGGTAACAAAAAAAAGCCGGTGATTTGGCGCTTGGAGAGTTGGTTGGTTGGTTGTTTTTGTTTTATGACATATCAGCCCTTTTCGGGTTATTTAATGCCGAATCCAAAGATTTTGAAGAAAAAATGTTTAATAGAATATATTTGTTGTTTTCAAGTCGGTTTCTATTTAAACCATAGTTGGAACCCTAACAGGTACTACCACTCCGGGTCAGAGTGGACCTGGGAGCAATGGTAATTAAAGGGTGGCTCCATACTCCCCAAAGCCCGCAATCTGGGGCTTCACCACTGGATATAGTTTAAGGTCATATCCAGGACCGGCGCTTGGAGAGAGTGAAAGAACACCAGTTGGTGTTGTTGTCTGAGCCTTATGTTGGAGCAGGTGAAGGTCTTGAAAATAGAATAAAATGGGAGCTGGGTGGAGATGTAAGTTAGATGTACTAAGGTGTAAGAAAGAGTGGAAGGCAGATAAGTGAATATTGGCGTGTATATATGCGTGAGAGAGAAATAGTAGGTTGGGTGTGCAAGTGTGACCCAAGAACACGTGGTGGTCGAAATTTACATCAATAATGATCAAAATAGAGCTGAGTTAAAGATTTATTATATGAGCAATTCCGGGCAATTCGATTGCCATGCTGATTCCATTTGTTTGGTTGGTGACTCAAACCACAATAAGAAAAATTACTTCAGCTGAACGGATTTAAGGACTGATAATAATATTTAATAATAATATTGTTTTGTGAAGGAACCCATTGAATTTAGTATGGTAGTATTCACGATTGTTTTGTCTAAACTTGAAGAACGAGTTTGACCCGAGGTTCAGTCTCAAGGAATGCTCTGCGTGAAGAAACCTTTTTGTGGGAAATTACTTAATATGCGCAAGTGATTTTACCAAATTAGCTAATCAGGGCAAATTCAATTTTGGTAATGCGTAGGTTTATTGGCTGGAGGGTATCTCGGACCTCACCAAACTTTCCCCGTTACCTCCTTATAAAAAGGTAGGCGGGGACGAATTTCGGCAGTTGTTGTTAAGGAATTGAGTCTGAACCAGTCCCTCCACTCACTCTCACTGACACAGAGAGAGAAGAAAGAAAGAGAAAAAAATAAGACAATCGTGCGTTGCAAATATATTTTTTTCTTTTCTGAATGAACTGTTCACGCGACTGTAAATCTCTGCGTTGTTCAAAAAATGGAAAATGCATATTATTTTTCATTTAACTTCAATTTAAAATAGCAAACTTTGTCGGCAGGAGCTTATTTAATAATTAATCCTTAAAAACAAAAACTGACGACTAGAGTTTTATTTTATTGGTTGTCTACTACCAAATTAATTAAACACCAAACGGAAACCGACCGTCTATTTGAGTTAATTTCTATTAGGAGACAGCAAGCAGAAAAAGACAGCTACCTCGACGCCAGATCAAGATTGCGGCCCCGCGGCACTCATATCTCCTCGGAGACTTTGAGTTGTTTCCTTTGTTTTTTCTTATTTTTTATGTTTTTTTTTATTTTGTTCTTGTACTTGCGGGCAACTTGTGAAGAGAGGAATGATGATATCGCACATCAACCCCCATCCGAAATTGGAGCCACCTAGAAGTACACTTACGTACCGGTAAACACTTTGGAGTCTTCATTGTGTTACATTTTCTGCCGTTTGACCAGGATGTGACCTCTTGGAACTCCATAACCGCCGTGTTATACGAGCACAGGAACGGGCTATTGGATGTTTAGAGTGACGAGAAAACCGCGTGGGAAAAGTAAAAGCATGATAGACGATTTATTTTATCCGTTATTGAATTTAGTTAATTTTTGGTCATGACATCAGAGATGTTTAGAAAGGCCAAACTGTTGATTAATGCTATTTTTTGTTCGTGAAATCTCACAGGATTCAATCAAGCGTTTTAATGATTGTGACTTTTTCCGTATAAAAACGATTCTCGGAATGAGCCAGCTCAAAGTGTCTCCCAACTCAAGGACCTGATTGTGCTTATTTTTTATTTTTTATAAAGGCTTACCCTCTTATCAAGGCCCAGAGGTATCTCGAGGATAAGAGTTAGTTTATGTACGGTAGGCATTGCGACGAAAGCGTTGTAATTGTAATTTGGTATAATTTGATTATTTAAGAGGACAGTTCAACAAGAACTTGTTTACATTGAACTTGAAGACGACAACATTCGAGTCAGCTAGAAAGCAAGCAAGAGGAACAGTGTTCCATAGGCGGGCAGTTCTAGGAAAGAAGGTTTGTTTATGGAATTAACGTTTAGGTTTAGGTACCGATTATGGGGGGAAATTATTGATAGTGGTTTTAGCTAACCGAGTGTTCTTTGTGACAGTTTGGCCTAGGAGAAACCATAGATTGGAGCTCAGGCGAGCACTTGCTATGAAAATAGTGATACAGCAGAGACAAGCTATAAACTTTTCTTTTGTAGGAAAGGGATTACCGGTAAAGGAATTATTTTATTTAGGGCGTGCTGATTCGCTCAAGTGTAGAATTACCAGTCACGATTTGGTATTGTATATACGCGTGTAGAATGTATGGGCTCGTGAAAAACAAGCTGAAACGTTGAAGAGCTCTATAGACGAGAGTCGTACCACTAAAACGTGCAAATTTTTGTGCTCCAGAATTTATTGTTCTACACAGGGACCACCATTCTCAATGCACTTTTGCCAGCCTTATATATATGTATATATAGGTGTAGAGTACATAAATGCTCCTTCACAAACCCTAACCACCATTGCAAAACCTCACTAACCTCCCAATATCTAGATCTAATCCAAAATAACTTTACACCAACCATTACGTTGGAAATCCTTAAAAATCTAACGTATGTAAATCTTTAGACTTCCATGCGTCCTCTGCCTGAACGAAAAACTTTTTATAATCAGTTTTAAAGATAGAGAAAATTACTAAATAGAATACATGAAACCACTATAAACTGCCGGCATTACAAATCCCACCGCCTTAGCAATTATACACCCTTCTGAAACATCCCTCAGACAACATCCTTTTGGACTCGCTGAATAATACACACAATACACCCATCTACCGCATATACCCAATTACTTTTACATCAACAACCAAATCCTCTTACTCCACCCTCATGAATATGAATATGAATGTATATTGTTATAGCTATATGCATGTGTTTGTGTACATCTGGGTGTTAATGTATGTATAAATATATGTGTGTATCTATGGGTATGCATGGCTGAACGTATGTATACAAGTATAGCTTTATCTGAGTTTATATGCATGTATTTGTATGTATATATCTGTATCCACAATACATTTAATACTGAAAATAAAGTTAAACATAACCACTGCCCAAAGCACAATGTTAGGACCCCACCCCATATATATATGAACTTTAACAATGCGTCTACCTAACCTCGCATTATTAACTACACCCATGTATTTACTTATTTATTTATTATTATTTATTTATCCTAACTTTACTTTATTTACTTGGTATAAACATACACTTGTCTGTGTATATATGTGTATATATGTCTATATGCCTGTAGATTTATATTTTTAAAAATATGTATATTTATATAATTGTGTATACGTGTATGTGGGTACATGTGTGTGTATGTGTGTATGTATGTATATGTACATCTACGTCTTAATGGAGATCTATATCTCCACGTATATGTATATATGTAGGTGTATATATATATGTATATGTGTCTATGTATAAATGTGAATATGTATATGTGTATAGGACTTGTGTGTATGTGCGTGTATGTCTGCATATAGATGCAGATATGTCTGCATATACATCGTTTATATATGCGTGTATGTGCGTATGTGTCAGTATATGAGTGTGTAGAAATGTACATGTCTATGTATGCGTATTTGCGCGTGCATTAATGTATGTATTAATTCTTAACTACCTAAAACAACTCCTTGTTAACTGAAATGAGCAAGTTGACCTATAGCGACTACGAAAATCTTATATATATATATATATATATATATATATATATATATGTACACACACAAACACACACACACACACACACACACATATATAT
>NC_136524.1:43216537-43239037 GCF_053919585.1 Euprymna scolopes | reverse complement strand
TACTATATCCATGTGTGTTTTTATATATTTCTTTTTAATTATAACATTATACTGAACTTTTCTATGATAAATAGGTGGGTTTCTTTGTACCGATAGGCCATTTTTTTATTTAGGGACAATTATTTATTACCGCTTCCTGTTACGTGACCAGTGTTTCCAATTTAGCGGTTTTCCTACTAAATCTGGAGATTTTGTTTGCAATCTAGCGGGGAATTCTAGAAAATCTGGAGATATTTAGCACCCACACACCTGCAATTTTAGATTAAAAAATAAAGAAAAGCGCTTGAAAATACTTTAAAACATAAAATAAACTCATTCATGTAAGTAAAAAAAAGTAGCATTTATTGCCTTTGGTAACAATTATTTATTGATTATTTGTTTTGTTTTCCCCTTTTTTTCGGCTAACCATTCTTAAATCTCGCTATAAAATCGATTTTTCCAAGTACATTTCAAGTGGGGGGCATTCCAACCTGCGAAGTTTAGTTTTTTGCAGTATATTTCAATTCAACTTTTATTATAAAAGTTTGAGTTTATAATTTGTTTCTTGCAAAAAAAATACCCTCTCTGAAAAAACATGTAAGCCTTCTGGGGAGCTAACCGCTTCAATATAATTCCAGAAACATATAGTGAGAAAACACGGAACATTTTATATATTGAATATACTATATTTATATTTTTTTTATTGTAGGAAGTTAAAATATGGACTTTTTTTGGGGGGGGGGGGGAATTAGCGATTTTTGAAAATTTCAGATGATAAAAGTTAAAAATCTAGCGATTTTCTGGACATTTCTTTCTCCTGATCTCGCGGGTTTTTTTTTTTTAAATCTCAGAAAAGGATATTTTAGTCTCACAGGCTTAATGTAAACAGAATATGTTTACAATATCGGTAAATTTTCAATGGGTTTAATCACATGATTATTGATAATGTAACCATGTGATTGAAATTTGATTTAAATTAACCACAAGTGATCGTTTTCCTATCAAATATTCATCGAAAATGGTAGCTACAGACAAAATGAATGCCGACGCTCAAAGTGTATAAACATTTTGACCCCTCCCTTTACTTAAAAATTCACCAAAAATCAGGAAATTAACCAATTTTAATGAAAATTTCAGTATTTATCAAATAATGATTGCAGAATATAATGAACTTATTATTTTTACTTAACTCTTAGTGAAAATGTTTTATTTTGTTGAAACAAAAAATACCTTTACTAAAGTTATGGTTTTCAGTAGTAAATAAAAAAACGCCAGAATTTATTTTTGCTTTTTTTATCGTAAGCATCGTAATTTGTAACAATAAAAAATAATTTTTACAAGAACATTCCGAAAAAAGCCCCTAAAGTCCGTATTAATGAATTCAATATAACTCGAAGAAAAATGAATTTCTCGCATACTATTCAAAAAATTAAAGATTCAATTAGATTCCTATTTCAGTCACCTAAATTATTTAGGGTGAAATGAGTTTAGGAATTTATAGCCAAACCTAAATATTTTTTTTTGGCTTTAAAAAAATAACATTAATACAGTAAGTTACGTAAAATTTGCATAGAATGCTCTGCTTTACGGTTGTTGTAAAAATGGAACGTAAATTTGAATTTCGTTCCTTTTTAAATTCGGTACATTTTTACATTACGTCCAACTCATTGTTCATATTCGACACGTCAAGTTTTATAGCTTTTCGGGTATGCTGGCAAGGTTAGGGGTGTCTATTCCGAAAGCCGTTCTAACATGGGTAGATTGGTAGGTGTGTCAGAAATTTCGTGAAAAATAGTGAATAATTCCACCCCGTTTTTCCAATCTTATAACTCCTCAAAAAATGTAACTCAAGCCCTAATTTTTTTTTCCATTAAAGGAGCAAGGACCAAGATTTCATTAAAAAACAACACAAAAAGCAAACAACGTATTTAAAAAAAAAGAAGATTTTAAACTTCGGACTTCACAGTTAAATTTCTAAAAACACTACTTTTTTGTTTTAAATTTGAATATATTATTTATTGACCTTTTTCTCTTCAATTTTTGATATATAACACTTTGGTGAGTAAATTAATTATTTACTTTTTAATAGAAATTTCAAAATGGGAGGCGTGAATTATTCGACCCCCTGTCTTTCTAAGCTTATTTTCAATTAAAAGAGCAAGGACCAAAGTTTCATTAAAAACAAAAAACAAAAGAAAAAACAAACAACATGGTTTAAAAAAAAACAAACTTCGAACTTTACAGGTAAATTTCTAAAAACACTACTTTTTGGTTTTAAATTTGAATATATTATTTATTGACCTTTTCTTTTCAATTTGTGATATATAAAACTTTGGTGAGTAAATTAATTATTTACTTTTTAACAGAGACTTGTTAAATGGGGGGACGTGATTTAAAAAAAACGTTTGTCTAAAATATTATATTCGGTTTATTGGAATGAGTATAGAATTTCACATTTATCCTGAAAATATTGTAAAAATAGAATCAACAGAAAAATTTTGATAGATTTTTAAAGTTTAAAAATTGAAAAATATTGAGTTCGTAAAATTCATTACTGTTTTTTAAAAAATAAAAGAATATTTCTATTACTTTTAAAACAACTTAAATAGTTTATTTTGGAAGTATAATCCATAAAGAAAATAAACAACCCACTTTTAAAAGAGAAATTACGAGTGTTTTATATTTTATTCGCAGTTTCGTGATAGGGGTGTCAAAAATTTCTACAAAAATTCTGATACATCTACCAGATTGGAGTGTTTATTCATTGTAAACGTACCCGACAACCTATAAATGTTGAAATTTCCAATGTGAATGATAAGCCGGACTTATGTAAAAAATAACAAAAAGATATACCAAACTGACTTTTTCGTTTAAAAATGGAATTATTTCCCTTTCGTTATTAACTTTTTTTTTTTTTTTTTTTTTTAAATATTGTGTCTTATATACATAAAGTACAATTGTTGAATGTTACTGTTTTGATTATATTCGTTTGGGTGGGCACAATTAAAAAATTAAGGAAGATTAAAACGGAGCGAAATTTATGTTTCCGTTCCATTTTTACAACAACCGTAAAACAGCGCATACACAGCAAGTTTTATCGTAATTTATAAGCATAATGTTGAATCACTAAATCAGCATTTTATTTATTTTTCTGCATAATTAATTATGGAAGAATTTTTCTGTTTATTTTCTGAACATCTGTTAAAAAAAATAATTTGTACATTCTCTTGAAAAAAAGAATCAAACTTTTTTGTACATTCACATAACAATTTACAATGTTCATATAAAGCATTCATCTGTTCTTTTTATAATAAAAATTCCGTTTTCAAAGAAAAACGAATGCCAAATTTCTTTTAAAAAAAAGTGCAAGTTTTCCTGAAAAAACAACTTTCACCTAACAATTTATGGTAAAAAATTAATCTTGTTTAGGGGGAAAAAACAACTTTTATTGATTAAAAAAATTGCAAAAAATAATAAAAGTAAATAAACGAACAAAATGCAATTTTTCTTGAGGAATGTGTTCCATTTTAACAAACTGAGCTACAGCAACGCGTGGCCGGGTACAACTAGTATTTTATAAATTACTAACTAGCTCTACCTACGTATTGAGCACTTTTGAAGTAAATACTTAAAGTTTACGCATAAATCTATACTTTCGTATATTAATTTTATGTGAGTAAAAGAAGTAGTTATATATATATATATATATATATATATATATATATATATTAAGTAATGTGATTTATAATTTAAAAGTTTTAAAATTTTTAAAATTTAAAAATCAAAATTTAATTAAATTAATTTTTTAATTTAATTAAATTTTGATTTTTAAATTTTAAAAATTTTAAAACTTTTAAATTATAAATCACATTACTTAATATTGAATTAGCTCTAGGACATTTAACTATCGAGCTTATTATATATCTAAATTACAACGAGCATTTCCTGTATTTTAATTAAACTAGTAATTTCACTATTACATTAAAATACACTGAGCTCTTTAGACTATTATTCTAATCTCCTTTAAATTTATATATATATATATATATATATATATATATATATATATATATATATATATTACGAACCGCATTTGTTTCTGAAAACAGCTTATCTCTCCTGGTCTATTGTGTCAATAAATTAGCCCCCAAAGACATTTCTTTATACACAAATACTAGTCATTATAATTTTATCGATACTCTTTTTAATTATTTTTCGTCCACATACTTAAATACAGGACAGATACGTTAGTCTTTTAATTAAGCCGTAAACGCACTTTATTTTCAAATGCCTTTCTTATATTATAGGTTCAACATATACTGGGTGTCTCAGAAGTTGTACTCACACCTTAACTGTAATCATTGTTGTCTGAATAATGATTGGTCACCAATGTGAACATTTGCGAACATGATTGTTACGTTATATTTGTTTTCTGTATTCGAAGCTATTGAATTTCAATCTATGTCCATAAGGGTTTTATCATCATTTAAAGTATGAGTACATTTTTAGACATCCTGTAATCCCATCCTACGCACGCACACACACACACACACACACACACACACACACACACACACACACACACACACACACACACACACACACACACACACATATATATATAGATAGATAGATGTATACATAATTATTTTCACAGCCAGACAACGTCACAGCTCACAAAAGGCAAGAAAACCAACAGACAAGAAGTCCAACACTCGAGTTGGGCTCATTTGGGCTCATCAGTTAGACACATCCGAACTCGGGATTTGAAACCTGAGCCTCTTGCATACGAGGCAAGCACTCTACCAACTGAGTAAACACGCCCCCCCCACACACATACACACACACACACACACACACACACACACACACACACACACACACACAAGTAACTTACACAGTCAAGCAAGCCGCAGCATAGATTGGATTGTGGAACAAGGGGCGTGGTTATCCAACCAGCTATAACCCAAGCCGACGTCTCAGAAGTAAGAATTTTATACTCGTAAGGATGATGCCATCACGGCACGTTAATCTAACGAGCAATCAGTAATAGAATCTTCAGAATATATATATATATATATATATATATATATATATATATATATATATATATATATATACATATATATATATATATATATATATATATATATATATATATATATTTGGTAAAACTGGTAATTAGTAAAAACATGAAGAGATTGTCATTATCCCCCTCCCCCTCTATTATCTCCTACCCCTAACCCCCCTCCTTTTTCTTTTCCTTTTTTCCCCCGTATTCCTCCTAAAAACAATTCTTCCTAATACTAAGCAACCATTTCTGTAAGGGCTGGCGAGGCTGTTAGATCGTAAACACCGTCCAACATCCGAAACATATGTAACCAAACAGATAAAACGGTAATAAAAAATAAAACATATATATATATATATATATAAAAACATATATATATATATATATATATATATATATATATATATATATATATATATATATATATAACCGCGTTTTAAAGTAATATAGACGATAAGTAATTATTTTAATTAATATCTGCCCTACACACGACTAAAATGCTAGTTTTATTTTGGTGTCTTTGACTCTTTCCTTCCCCCCCCCTACCCCTCTATTTTTGCTGATGAGGAGACTTACTTATTAAAGGACAACACTTTTGTCAAATTATTGTCAATATTTATTGTCAATTTAAATAAAATGAACATAACTATAATATAAAATACATAATTATAATGGAGATCAAAATAAATAATTATAATGGAGATAAAAATAAATAATTATAATGGAGATAAAAATAAATAATTATAATGGAGATAAAAATAAATAATTATAATGGAGATAGAAATAAATAATTATAATGGAGATAAAAATAAATGATTTTAATGGAGATAAAAATAAATCATTATAATGGAGATAAAATAAATAATTTTAATAGAGATAAAACTAAATAATTATAATAGAGATAAAAATAAATAATTTTAATGCAGATAAAAATATATAATTATAATGGAGATAAAAATAAATAATTTTAATGGAGATAAACATACATAATTATAATGGAGATAAAAATAAATAATTTTAATTGAGATAACAATACATAATTATAATGGAGATAAAAATAAATAATTATAATGGAGATAAAAATAAATAATTATAATGGAGATACAAATAAATAATTGTAATGGAGATAAAAATAAATAATTATAATGGAGATAAAAATAAATAATTATAATGGAGATAAAAATAAATAATTATAATGGAGATAAAATAAATAATTATAATGGAGATAAAAATAAATAATTATTATGGAGATAAAAAAAATAATTATAATGGAGATAAAAATAAATAATTATAATGGAGATAAAATAAATAATTATAATGGAGATAAAAATAAATAATTATTATGGAGATAAAACTTAATAATTATAATGGAGACAAAAACAAATAATTATAATGAGATAAAAATAAATAATTATAATCGAGATAAAAATAAATAATTATAATGGAGATAAAAATAAATAATTATGATGGAGATAAAATACATAATTATAATGGAGATAAAAATAAATAATTATCATGGAGATAAAATAAATAATTATAATGGAGATAAAAATAAATAATTGTAATGGAGATAAAAAAAAATAATTATAATGGAGATAAAAATAAAAAATTATAATGGAGATAAAACAAATAATTATAACGGAGATAAAAATAAATAATTATAATGGAGATGACAATAAATAATTATAATGAGATAAAAATAAATAATTATAATGGAGATAAAAATAAATAATTATGATGGAGATAAAAATAAAAAATTATAATGGAGATAAAAATAAATAATTATAATGGAGATAAAAATAAATAATTATAATGGAGATAAAAATAAATAATTATAATGGAGATACAAATAAATACTTATAATGGAGATAAAAATAAATAATTATAATGGAGATAAAAATAAATAATTATAATGGATATAAAAATAAATAATTATAATGGAGATAAAACTAAATAATTATAATGGAGATAAAAATTAATAATTATAATGGAGATAAAAATAAATAATTACAATGGAGATAAAACTAAATAATTATAATGGAGATAAAATACATAATTATAATGGAGATAAAAATAAATAATTATAATGGATATAAACATAAATAATTACAATGGAGATAAAAATAAATAATTATAATGGAGATACAAATAAATAATCATAATGGAGATAAAAATACGTAATTATAATGGAGATAAAAATAAATAATTATAATGAAGAGAAAAACAAATAATTATAATGGAGATAAAAATAAATAATTATAATGGAGATAAAAAAAAATAATTATAATTAAGATAAAAACACATAATTATAATGGAGATAAAAATAAATAATTATAATGGAGATAAAAATAAATAATTATAATGGAGATAAAAATAAATAATTATAATGGAGATACAATAAATAATTATAATGGAGATAAAAATAAATTATTATAATGGAGATAAAAATAAATAATAATAATGGAGATAAAAATAAATAATTATAATGGAGATAAAAATAAATAATTATAATGGAGATAAAAATAAATAATTATCATGGAGATGACAATAAATAATTATAATGGAGATAAAAATAAATAATTGTAATTGAGATAAAAACAAATAATTATAATGGAGATAAAAATAAATTATTATAATGGAGATAAAATAAATAATTACCATGGAGATAAAAATCAATAATTATAATGGAGATGACAATAAATAATTATAATGGAGATAAAAATAAATAATTATAATGGAGATAAAAATAAATAATTATAATAGAGATAAAAATAAATAATTATAATGGAGATAAAAATAAATAATTATAATGGAGATAAAAATACATAATTATAATGGAGATGAAACTAAATAATTATAATGGAGATAAAACTAAATAATTATAATGGAGATAAAATACATAATTATAATGGAGATAAATATAAATAATTATAATGGAGATTAAAATAAATAATCACAAGGGAGATAAAAATACGTAATTATAATGGAGATAAAAATAAATAATTATAATGAAGAGAAAAACAAATAATTATAATGGAGATAAAAATAAATAATTACCATGGAGATAAAAATAAATAATTAAAATTAAGATAAAACAAATAATTATACTGGAGATAAAAATAAATAATTATAATGGAGATAAAAAAAAATAATTATAATGGAGATAAACATAAATAATTATAATGGAGATAATATAAATAATTATAATGGAGATAAAACCAAATAATTATTATGAAGATAAAAATAAATTATTATAATGGAGAAAAAAATACATAATTATAATGGAGATAAAAATAAATAATTATAATGGAGATAAAAATAAATAATTATAATGGAGATAAAAATAAATAATTATAATGGAGATAAAAATAAATAATTATAATGAAGATAAAAATAAATAATTATAATGAAGATAAAAATCAATAATTATAATGGAGATAAAAATAAATAATTATAATGGAGATAAAAATAAATAATTATAATGGAGATAAAAATAAATAATTATAATGGAGATAAAAATAAATAATTATAAATGAGGTAAAAATAAATAATTATAATGGAGATACAATAAATAATTTTAATGAAGATACAAATTAAAAATTATAATGGAGATAAAAATCAATAATTATAATGGAGATAAAAATAAACAATTATAATAGAGATAAAAATAAATAATTATAATGGAGATAAAAATACATAATGATAATGGAGACAAAAATAAATAATTATAATGGAGACAAAAATCAATAATTATAATGGAGATTAAAATAAATAATTGTAATGGAGATAAAAATAAATAATTATAATGGAGATAAAAATAAATAATTATAATAGAGCTAAAAATAAATAATTATAAATGAGATAAAAATAAATAATTATAATGGAGATAAAACAATAATTATAATGGAGATAAAATTAATAATTATAATGGAGATAAAACTAAATAATTATAATGGAGATAAACACAAATAATTTTAATGGAGATAAAACTAAATAATTATAATGGAGATAAAAATAAATAATTATAATGGAGATAAAAATAAATAATTATAATGGAGATAAAAATAAATAATTATAATGGAGATAAAAATAAATAATTATAATGGAGATAAAAAAAAATAATTATAATGGAGATAAAAATAAATAATTATAATGGAGATAAAAATAAATAATTATAATTGAGATAAAAATAAATAATTATAATGAAGATAAAAACAAATAATTATAATGGAGATAAAAACAAATAATTATAATTGAGATAAAAATATATAGTTGTAATGGAGATAAAAAATAAATAATTATAATGGAGAAAAAAATAAATAATTATAATGGAGATAAAAATAAATAATTATAATGGAGATAAAATAAATAATTATAATGGAGATAAAACTAAATAATTATTATGAAGATAAAAATAAATAATTTTAATGGAGATAAAAATAAATAATTATAATGGAGATAAAAACAATAATTATAATGGAGATAAACATAAATAATTATAATGGAGATACAAATAAATACTTTCAATGCAGATAAAAATAAATAATTATAATGGAGATAAAAATAAATAATTATAATGGAGATAAAAATAAATAATTATAAGGGAGATAAAAATAAATAATTATAATGGAGATAAAAATACATAATATTAAATGAGGTAAAATAAATAATTATAATGGAGATACAATAAATAATTATAATGAAGATACAAATTAATAATTATAATGGAGATAAAACTAAACAATTATAATGGAGATACAAATAAATAATTATAATGGAGATAAAAATAAATAATTATAATGGAGATAAAAATATATAATTATGATGGAGACAAAAATAAATAATTATAATGGAGACAAAAATAAATAATTATAATGGAGATTAAAATAAATAATTATAATGGAGATAAAAATAAATAATTATAATAGATACAAAAATAAATCATTATAATGGAGATAAAAATAAAGAATTTTAATGGAGATAAAAATAAATAATTTTAATGGAGATAAAAATAAATAATTATAATGGAGATAAAAATAAATAATTATAATGGAGATAAAAATAAATAATTATAATGGAGATAAAAATACATAATTATAATGGAGATAAAAATAAATAATTATAAATGAGGTAAAATAAATAATTATCATGGAGATACAAGAAATAATTATAATGAAGATACAAATTAATAATTCTAATGGAGATAAAACTAAATAATTATAATGGAGATAAAAATAAACAATTATAATGGAGATATTATTAAATAATTATAATGGAGATAAAAATACATAATTACAATGGAGACAAAAATAAATAATTATAATGGAGACAAAAATAAATAATTATAATGGAGATTAAAATAAATAATTTGAATGGAGATAAACATTAATAATTATAATAGAGATAAAATAAATCATTATAATGGAGATAAAAATAAATAATTATAATAGAGATAAAAATAAATAATTATAATGGAGATAAAAAAAAATTATAATGGAGATAAAAACAAATAATTATAATGGAGATAAAAATAAATAATTATAATGGAGACAAAAATAAGTAATTATAATGAAGATAAAAACAAATAATTATAATGGAGATAAAAATACATAATTATAATGGAGACAAAAAAAAATCATTATAATGGAGATAAAAATAAATAATTATTATGGAGATAAAAATAAATAATTATTATGGAGATAAAAATAAATAATTATAATGGAGATAAAAATACATAATTATAATGGAGATAAAAATAAATAATCATAATGGAGATAAAAATAAATAATTATTATGGAGATAAAAATAAATAATTATAATGGAGATAAAAATAAATAATTATAATGGAGATAAAAATAAATAATTATAATGGAGATAAAATAAATAATAATAATGGAGATAAAAATACATAATTATAATGGAGATAAAAATAAATAATTATAATGGAGATAAAAATAAACAATTATAATGGAGATAAAAATAAATAATTATAATGAAGATAAAAACAAATAATTATAATTAAGAGAAAAACAAATAATTATAATCGAGATAAAAATAAATAATTATAATGGAGATAAAAATAAATAATTATAATGAAGATAAAAACAAAAAATTATAATGGAGATAAAAATAAATAATTATACTGGAGATAAAAATAAATAATTATAATGGAGATAAAAATAAACAATAATAATGGAGATAAAATAAATAATTATAATTGAGATAAAACCAAATAATTATTATGAAGATAAAAATAAATAATTATTATGAAGATAAAAACAAATAATTATAATGGAGATAAAAATAAATAATTATTATGAAGTTTTAAATAAATAATTATAATGGAGATACAAATAAATAATTATAATGGAGATAAAACTAAATAATTATAATGGAGATAACAATAAATAATTATAATGGAGATAAAATAAATAATTATAATGGAGATAAAAATAAATAATTATAATGGAGATAAACATAAATAATTATAATGGAGATACAATGTAAATAATTATAATGGAGATAAAACTAAATAAACATAATGGAGATAAAAACAAATAATTATAATGGAGATAAAAATCAACAATTATAATTGAGATAAAAATAAATCATAATAATGGAGATAAAAATAAATAATTATTATGAAGATAAAAATTAATAATTATAATGGAGATAAAACTAAATAATTATTATGAAGATAAAAATAAATAATTATAATGGAGATAAAAATAAACATTGTAATGGAGATAAAAATAGATAATTATAATGGAGATAAAACTAAATTATTATTATGAAGATAAAAAGAAATAATTATAATGGAGATAAAAATAAAAAATTACAATGGAGATAAAAATAAATAATTATAATGGAGATAAAATAAATAATTATAAATGAAATAAAAATAAATAATTGTAATGGAGATAAAAATAAATAATTATGATGGATATAAAAATAAATGATTATAATGGAGATAAAAATAAATAATTATAATTGAGATAGAACTAAATAATTATAATAGAGATAAAACTAAATAATTATAATGGAGATAAAAATAAATAATTATAATGGAGATAAACATAACTAATTATAATGGAGATAAAAATAAATAATTATAATGGAGATAAAAATAAATAATTATAATGGAGATAAAAATAAATAATTATAATGGAGATAAAAATAAATAATTATAATGTAGATAAAAATAAATAATTATAATGGAGATAAAAATAAATAATTACAATGGAGATAAAACTAAATAATTATAATGGAGATAAAATACATAATTATAATGGAGATAAAAATAAATAATTATAATGGAGATAAAAATAAATAATTACAATGGAGATAAAAATAAATAATTATAATGGAGATAAAAATAAATAATCAGAATGGTGATCAAAATACGTAATTATAATGGAGATAAAAATAAATAATTATAATGAAGAGAAAAACAAATAATTATAATGGAGATAAAAATAAATAATTATAATGGAGATAAAAATAAATAATTATAATAAAGATAAAAACAAAAAATTATAATGGAGATAAAAATAAATAATTATAATGGAGATAAAAATAAATAATTATAATGGAGATAAAAATAAATAATTGTAATGGAGATAAAATAAATAATTATAATGGAGATAAAACCAAATAATTAATGTGAAGATAAAAATAAATTATTATAATGGAGATAAAAATAAATAATTATAATGGAGATAAAAATAAATAATTATTATGGAGATAAAAATAAATAATTATAATGGAAATAAAAATAAATAGTTATAATGGAGATAAAAATAAATAATTGTAATGGAGATAAAAATAAATAATTATTGTGAAGATAAAAATAAATAAATATAATGGAGATAAACATAAATAATTATAATGTAGATAAAAATAAATAATCATAATGGAGATAAAAATACATCATTTTAATGGAGATAAAAATAAATAATTATAATGGAGATAAAAATAAATAATTATAATGGAGATAAAAATAAATAATTATAAATGAGGTACAATAAATAATTATGATGGAGATACAATAAATAATTATAATGAAGATACAAATTAAAAATTATAATGGAGATAACACTAAATAATTACAATGGAGATAAAAATAAATAATTATAATGGAGATAAAAATAAATAATTATAATGGAGATCAAAATACATAATTATAATGGAGACAAAAATAAATAATTATAATGGAGACAAAAATAAATAATTATAATGGAGATTAAAATAAATAATTATAATGGAGATAAAAATAAATAATTATAATAGAGATAAAAATAAATAATTATAATAGAGATAAAAATAACTAATTATAATGGAGATAAAAATAAATAATTATAATGGAGATAAACAAAATAATTATAATAGAGATAAAAATAAATAATTATAATGGAGATAAAAATAAATAATTATAATGAAGATAAAAACAAATAATTATAATGGAGATAAAAACAAATAATTATTATGAAGATAAAATAAATAATTATAATGGAGATAAAAATAAATAATTATAATGGAGATAAAAACAAATAATTATAATGGAGATAAACAAAATAATTATAATGGAGATAAAAATAAATAATTATAATGGAGATAAAAATAAATAATTATAATGAAGATAAAAACAAATAATTATAATGGAGATAAAAACAAATAATTATTATGAAGATAAAATAAATAATTATAATGGAGATAAAAATAAATAATTATAATGGAGATAAAAATAAATAATTATGATGGAGATAAAAATAAATAATTATAATGGAGATAAAAATAAATAATTATAATTGAGATAAAACTAAATAATTATAATGGAGATAAAAATAAATAATTATAATGGAGATAAAACTTAATAATCATAATGGAGATAAAAATAAATAATTATAAATGAGATAAAAATAAATAATTGTAATGGAGATAAAAATAAATAATTATAATGGAGATAAAAATAAATAATTATAATGGAGATAAAAATAAATAATTATAAATGAGGTAAAATAAATAATTATAATGGAGATACAATAAATAATTATAATGAAGATACAAATTAATAATTATGATGGAGATAAAACTAAATAATTGTAATGGAGATAAAAAAAAAAATTATAATGGAGATAAAAATAAATAATAATAATGGAGATAAAAATAAATAATTATAATGGAGATAATAAAAAATAATTATAATGGAGATAAAAACAAATAATTATAATTGAGATAAAAATATATAATTATAATGGAGAAAAAATAAATAATTATAATTGAGAGAAAAATAAATAATTATAATGGAGAAAAAATAAATAATTATAATGGAGATAAAACTAAATAATTATAATGAAGATAAAAATAAATAATTTTAATGGAGATAAAAATAAATAATTATAATGGAGATAAAAAAAATAATTATAATGGAGATCAAAATAAATAATTATAATTGAGATAAAAATAAATAATTATAATGGAGATAAAAATAAATAATTATAATGGAGATAAACATAAATAATTATAATGGAGATAAAATAAATAATTATAATGGAGATAAAAATAAATAATTATAATGGAGATAAAAATAAATAATTACAATAGAGATGAAAAACTAAATAATTATAATGGAGATAAAAATAAACATTTATAATGGAGATAAAATAAATAATTTTAATGGAGATTAAAATAAATAATTATAATGGAGATAAAATGTAAATAATTATTATGGAGATAAAACTAAAAAAACATAATGGAGATAAAAACAAATAATTATAATAGAGATAAAAATAAATAATTATAATGGAGATAAAAATAAATAATTATAATGGAGATAAAAATAAATAATTATTATGAAGATAAAAATAAATAATTATAATGGAGATAAGACTAAATAATTATTATGAAGATAAAAATAAATAATTAAAATGGAGATAAAAATAAATAATTGTAATGGAGATAAAAATAAATAATTATAATGGAGATAAAATTAAATTATTATTATGAAGATAAAAACAAATAATTATAATGGAGATAAAAATAAATAATTACAATGGAGATAAAAATAAATAATTATAATGGAGATAAAATAAATAATTATAAATGAGATAAAAATACATAATTATTATGGAGATAAAAATAAATAATTATGATGGAGATAAAAATAAATGATTATCATGGAGATAAAAATAAACAATTATAATTGAGATAAAACTAAATAATTATAATGGAGATAAAAATAAATAATTATAATGGAGATAAAAATAAATAATTATAATGGAGATAAAAATACATAATTATAATGGAGACAAAAATAAATAATTATAATGGAGACAAAAATAAATAATTATAATGGAGATTAAAATAAATAATTATAATGAAGATAAAAATAATTAATTATAATAGAGATAAAAATAAATAATTATAATGGGGATAAAAATAAATAATTATAATGGAGATAAAAATAAAAAATTATAATGGAGATAAAAAAAAATAATTATAATGGAAATAAAAACAAATAATTATTATTGAGATAAAAATAAATAATTATAATTGAGATAAAAATAAATAATTATAATCGAAGATAAAAACAAATAATTATAATGGAGATAAAAACAAATAATTATAATTGAGATAAAAATATATAATTATAATGGAGAAAAAAATAAATAATCATAATGGAGATAAAAATAAATAATTATAATGGAGATAAAATAAATAATTATAATGGAGATAAAACTAAATAATTATTATGAAGATAAAAATAAATAATTTTAATGGAGATAAAAATACATAATTATAATGGAGATAAAAAAATAATTATAATGGAGATAAAAATAAGCAATTTTAATGGAGATAAAAATAAATAATTATAAGGGAGATAAAAATAAATGATTATAATGGAGATAAAAATAAATAATTATAATGGAGATAAAAATAAATAATTATAATAGAGATGAAAATAAATAATTATAAATGAGGTAAAATAAATAATTATAATGGAGATACAATAAATAATTATAATGAAGATACAAATTAATAATTATAATGGAGATAAAACTAAATAATTATAATGGAGATAAAAATAAATAATTATAATGGAGATAAAAATAAATAATTATAATGGAGATAAAAATACATAATTATAATGGAGACAAAAATAAATAATTATAATGGAGACAAAAATAAATAATTATAATAGAGATTAAAATAAATAATTATAATGGAGATAAAAATAAATTATTATAATAGAGATAAAAATAAATAATTATAATGGAGATAAAAATAAATAATTATAATGGAGATAAAAATAAATAATTATAATGGAGATAAAAACAATAATTATAATGGAGATAAAAACAAATAATTATAATGGAGATAAAAATAAATAATTATAATTGAGATAAAAATATATAATTATAATGGAGAAAAAAATAAATAATTATAATGGAGATAAAAATAAATAATTATAATGGAGAAAAAATAAATAATTATAATGGAGATAAAACTAAATAATTATTATGAAGATAAAAATAAATAATTTTAATGGAGATAAAAATAAATAATTATAATGGAGATAAAAAAAATAATTATAATGGAGATAAAAATAAATAATTATAATGGAGATAAAAATAAATAATTTTAATGGAGATAAAAATAAATAATTATAATGGAGATAAAAATAAATAATTATAATGGAGATAAAATAAATAATTATAATGGAGATAAAAATAAATAATTACAATAGAGATGAAAAACTAAATAATGTTAATGGAGATAAAACTAAATAATTATAATGGAGATAAAATAAATAATTATAATGGAGATAAAAATAAATAATTATAATGGAGACAAAATGTAAATAATTACAATTGAGATAAAACTAAATAAACATAATAGAGATAAAAACAAATAATTATAATGGAGATAAAAATAAATAATTATAATGGAGATAAAAATAAATAATTATAATGGAGATAAAAATAAATAATTATTATGAAGATAAAAATGAATAATTTTAATTGAGATAAAAATACATAATTATTATGAAGATGAAAATAAATAATTATAATGGAGATAAAAATAAATAATTACAATAGAGATGAAAAACTAGATAATTATAATGGAGATAAAAATAAACATTTATAATGGAGATAAAATAAATAATTTTAATGGAGATAAAAATAAATAATTATAATGGAGATAAAATGTAAATAATTATAATGGAGATAAAACTAAAAAAACATAATGGAGATAAAAACAAATAATTATAATAGAGATAAAAATAAATAATTATAATGGAGATAAAAATAAATAATTATAATGGAGATAAAAATAAATAATTATTATGAAGATAAAAATAAATAATTATAATGGAGATAAAACTAAATAATTATTATGAAGATAAAAATAAATAATTATAATGGAGATAAAAATAAATAATTATAATGGAGATAAAATTAAATTATTATTTTGAAGATAAAAACAAATAATTATAATGGAGATAAAAATAAATAATTACAATGGAGATAAAAATAAATAATTATAATGGAGATAAAAATAAATAATTATAAATGAGATAAAAATACATAATTATTATGGAGATAAAAATAAATAATTATGATGAAGATAAAAATAAATGATTATCATGGAGATAAAAATAAACAATTATAATTGAGATAAAACTAAATAATTATAATGGAGATAAAAATAAATAATTATAATGGAGATAAAAATAAATAATTATAATGGAGATAAAAATACATAATTATAATGGAGACAAAAATAAATAATTATAATGGAGACAAAAATAAATAATTATAATGGAGATTAAAATAAATAATTATAATGAAGATAAAAATAATTAATTATAATAGAGATAAAAATAAATAATTATAATGGGGATAAAAATAAATAATTATAATGGAGATAAAAATAAAAAATTATAATGGAGATAAAAAAAAATAATTATAATGGAAATAAAAACAAATAATTATTATGGAGATAAAAATAAATAATTATAATTGAGATAAAAATAAATAATTATAATGAAGATAAAAACAAATAATTATAATGGAGATTAAAACAAATAATTATAATTGAGATAAAAATATATAATTATAATGGAGAAAAAAATAAATAATCATAATGGAGATAAAAATAAATAATTATAATGGAGATAAAATAAATAATTATAATGGAGATAAAACTAAATAATTATTATGAAGATAAAAATAAATAATTTTAATGGAGATAAAAATACATAATTATAATGGAGATAAAAAAATAATTATAATTGAGATAATAATAAATAATTATAATGGAGATAAAAATAAGCAATTTTAATGGAGATAAAAATAAATAATTTTAATGGAGATAAAAATAAATGATTATAATGGAGATAAAAATACATAATTATAATGGAGATAAAAATAAATAATTATAATGGAGATGAAAATAAATAATTATAAATGAGGTAAAATAAATAATTATAATGGAGATACAATAAATAATTATAATGAAGATACAAATTAATAATTATAATGGAGATAAAACTAAATAATTATAATGGAGATAAAAATAAATAATTATAATGGAGATAAAAATAAATAATTATAATGGAGATAAAAATACATAATTATAATGGAGACAAAAATAAATAATTATAATGGAGACAAAAATAAATAATTATAATGGAGATTAAAATAAATAATTATAATGGAGATAAAAATAAATTATTATAATAGAGATAAAAATAAATAATTATAATGGAGATAAAAATAAATAATTATAATGGAGATAAAAATAAATAATTATAATGGAGATAAAAACAATAATTATAATGGAGATAAAAACAAATAATTATAATGGAGATAAAAATAAATAATTATAATGGAGATAAAAATCAGTAATTATAATGAAGATAAAAACAAATAATTATAATGGAGATAAAAACAAATAATTATAATTGAGATAAAAATATATAATTATAATGGAGAAAAAAATAAATAATTATAATGGAGATAAAAATAAATAATTATAATGGAGAAAAAATAAATAATTATAATGGAGATAAAACTAAATAATTATTATGAAGATAAAAATAAATAATTTTAATGGAGATAAAAATAAATAATTATAATGGAGATAAAAAAAATAATTATAATGGAGATAAAAATAAATAATTATAATGGAGATAAAAATAAATACTTTCAATGCAGATAAAAATAAATAATTATAATGGAGATAAAAATAAATAATTATAATGGAGATAAAATAAATAATTATAATGGAGATAAAAATAAATAATTATAATGAGATAAAAATAAATAATTACAATAGAGATGAAAAACTAAATAATTATAATGGAGATAAAACTAAATAATTATAATGGAGATAAAATAAATAATTATAATGGAGATAAAAATAAATAATTATAATGGAGACAAAATGTAAATAATTATAATTGAGATAAAACTAAATAAACATAATAGAGATAAAAACAAATAATTATAATGGAGATAAAATAAATAATTATAATGGAGATAAAAATAAATAATTATAATGGAGATAAAAATAAATAATTATTATGAAGATAAAAATGAATAATTATAATGGAGATAAAAATACATAATTATTATGAAGATGAAAATAAATAATTATAATGGAGATAAAAATAAATAATTGTAATGGAGATAAAAATAAATAATTATAATGGAGATAAAACTAAATTATTATTATGAAGATAAAAACAAATAATTATAATGGAGATAAAAATAAACAATTACAATGGAGACAAAAATAAATAATTATAATGGAGATAAAATAAATAATTATGAATGAGATAAAAATAAATAATTATTATGGAGATAAAAATAAATAATTATGATGGAGATAAAAATAAATGATTATAATGGAGATAAAATAAATAATTATAATTGAGATAAAACTTAATAATCATAATGGAGATAAAACTAAATAATTATAATGGAGATAAAAATAAATAATTATAATGGAGATAAAACTTAATAATCATAATGGAGATAAAAATAAATAATTATAATGGAGATAAAAATAAATAATTATAATTGAGATAAAAATAAATAATTATAATGGAGATAAAATAAATAATTATAATGAAGATAAAAATAAATAATTATAATGGAGATAAAAATAAATAATTATGATGGAGATAAAAATAAATAATTATAAATGAGATAATAATAAATAATTATAATGGAGATAGAACTAATTAATTATAATGGAGATAAAAATACATAATTATAATGGAGATAAAAATAAATAATTATAATGGAGATAAAATAAATAATTATAATGGAGATAAAAATAAATAATTATAATGGAGATAAAAATAAATAATTATAATGGAGATAAAAATAAATAATTATAATGGAGATAAAACTAAATAATTATAATGGAGATAAAAATAAATAATTATAATGGAGATAAAATAAATAATTATAATGGAGATAAAAATAAATAATTATAATGGAGATAAAAATAAATAAACATAATGGAGATAAAAACAAATAATTATAATGGAGATGACAATAAATAATAATAATGGAGATAAAAATAAATAATTATAATGGAGATAAAAATAAATAAACATAATGGAGATAAAAATAAATAATTATAATGGAGATAAAAATAAATAAACATAATGGAGATAAAAATAAATAATTATAATGGAGATAAAAAAAAATAATTATAATGGAGATAAAAATAAATAATAATAATGGAGATAAAAATAAATTATTATTATGAAGATAAAAATAAATAATTAT
The DNA here is from genome assembly GCF_053919585.1 of Euprymna scolopes. Taxonomy (NCBI): domain Eukaryota; kingdom Metazoa; phylum Mollusca; class Cephalopoda; order Sepiida; family Sepiolidae; genus Euprymna; species Euprymna scolopes. The sequence goes on along the minus strand of NC_136524.1, from coordinate 43,218,181 downwards.
AATGGAGATAAAAATAAATAATTATTATGAAGATAAAAATAAATAATTATAATGGAGATAAAACTAAATTATTATTATGAAGATAAAAACAAATAATTATAATGGAGATAAAAATAAATAATTACAATGGAGATAAAAACAAATAATTATAATGGAGATAAAATAAATAATTATTAATGAGATAAAAATAAATAATTGTAATGGAGATAAAAATAAATAATTATGATGGAGATAAAAATAAATAATTATAATGGAGATAAAAATAAATAATTATAATTGAGATAGAACTAAATAATTATAATGGAGATAAAAATAAATAATTATAATGGAGATAAAACTTAATAATCATAATGGAGATAAAAATACATAATTATAAATGAGATAAAAATAAATAATTGTAATGGAGATAAAAATAAATAATTATAATGGAGATAAAAATAAATAATTATAATGGAGATAAAAATAAATAATTATAATTGAGATAGAACTAAATAATTATAATGAGATAAAAATAAATAATTATAATGGAGATAAAACTTAATAATTATAATGGAGATAGAACTAATTAATTATAATGCAGATAAAAATACATAATTATAATGGAGATAAAAATAAATAATTATAATGGAGATAAAAATAAATAATTATAATGGAGATAAAATAAATAATTATAATGGAGATAAAATAAATAATCATAATGGAGATAAAAATAAATAATTATAATTGAGATAAAAGTAAGTAATTATAATTGAGATAGAACTAAATAATTATAATGGAGATAAAAATAAACAATTATAATGGAGATAAAAATAAATAATTATAATGGAGATAAAAATAAATAATTATAATGAAGATAAAAACAAATAATTATAATGAAGAGAAAAACAAATAATTATAATCGAGGTAAAAATAAATAATTATAATGAAGATAAAAACAAATAATTATAATGGAGATAAAAATAAATAATTATAATGGAGATAAAACTAAATAATGATAATGGAGATAAAAATAAATGATTATAATGGAGATAAAATAAATAATTATAATGGAGATAAAACCAAATAATTATTATGAAGATAAAAATAAATTATTATAATGGAGATAAAAATAAATAATTATAATGGAGATAAAAATAAATAATTATAATGGAGATAAAAATAAATAATTATAATGGAGATAAAAATAAATAATTATAATGGAGATAAAAATAAATAATTATAATGGAGATAAAAATAAATAATTATAATGAAGATAAAAACAAATAATTATAATGGAGATAAAAATAAATAATTATTATGAAGATAAAAATAAATAATTATAATGGAGATAAAAATAAATAATTATAATGGAGATAAAAATAAATAATTATAATGGAGATAAAAATAAATAATTATAATGGAGATAAAAATAAATAATTATAAATGAGGTAAAAATAAATAATTATAATGGAGATACAAAAAATAATTATAATGAAGATAAAAATTAATAATTATAATGGAGATAAAAATAAGTAATTATAATGGAGATAAAAATAAATAATTATAAATGAGGTAAAATAAATAATTATAATGGAGATACAATAAATAATTATAATGAAGATACAAATTAATAATTATAATTGAGATAAAACTAAATAATTATAA
>NC_136524.1:43169037-43211537 GCF_053919585.1 Euprymna scolopes | reverse complement strand
ATTAAATGTTTCAAGATTGGAAGAATTGTCACTGATTCTTTTACTAATGGATTTGGGGATATGCCTAATGATAGATTTTGGGTGATTTGATAGGGGGTGTACATAAATTGGGTTTGAGTTTTCCTTCCTGTATGGTTGGTAGATGCCTTTCCTTAAATCAAAGTTCACATCCAAAAAATTTACAGTTTTAACATCTGATATAATATCCACTTTTAATTTAATTCTACGGAATTCTATATTTTCTTTCTCTATTTCTGTCTCTATTCCTTTTTTCTCTTCTCAATCACTCTCTCCCCATTGTAATTTTTTAACTTTATTTAAATTGCCTCTCCCTTTTTACTTTTTTATTTAATTAAAGTCCTGTGTTTTAAGTTTTTTTAACTCCAACTTCTAAAGAGTTCCTACCTAAAATAAAAATCCATTATTCATTGAACTTTTGAATAGTCAAGTCGCTGCCTGATGATATCTGTTGTTTGATTGAAATAAGTGGCTATTTGTAGCAGCGGGATGTGAGCATGTTTATATAACAATAAACAAGTATTATCAGCTCTTTTTATTGAGCACTATCTAACAACCTCGTTGAATTCATTAGTCCATTACTTTTGAATATAAAAAAAACCCCGAGTATATATATATATATATATATATATATATATATATATATATATATATATATATATATATATATATATATATATACATATATATATATGTATGCTGGTTTTTATTTCAAAATTATGAATCGTTTAACTCAATATTAAAATAACCCTAGGACATCTATACCCATTTAGCGTATTATTTATGAACAGTATAATGGGCACTGTTTTCTCTTAATAGTATTAATACATTTACTAATGCATTAAAATGAACTCTGCCCTTTAGACACCAGGTCTAATAACCTCTAAAAAATAAAACACACACACACACACACACACACACACACACACACACACACACACACACACACACACACACACACACACGCATATATATATAGTTAGTCGTAATTTGAAATGTGACAAAAAAGATTAATGGTACATATATATATATACACGCACACACACACATATATAATTATTTACTATCATAATTATCAAATACCTACTTTATTTTTAAAAACGTCTGTCAGAGTGATCTAATCATTATATGACGAGCTGGGCAAACGAGCTAAAGTGACCGACTTTATTTAAACTGAAACTGCTCAACGGTAAGAAACGAGTTTCTTTAAGGGGCTTACATAATTATTTGCTATAATAATCATTAAATATATACAGACACTAGTGTTTCATCTTGTCAGGAATCATCAGTGCAGGGTGTCACGATTAACACCGGTCGATAGATTCGAACCCGGCGACAGAAGATATCATTCGGCTACCATTAACCGTGAGAAATACTGTTGAATTTAACATTTATTTATTAATGCTGTTTAACGTCTAGCAAAGTGATTATTGTATGATAATCTTCGCATAAGAGCTAAATTGACTATATATATATTAATACAAACTTGTGAATCTTTATGTTATTTGGATTATTCAAACTACTATTCTCATCTTATTTGTTATTTTCACAACGTTTCAACCGATGTAACTTCCAACCTTCTTCAGATGCATTTTTATGTCAAACTTGTGAATCTTTATGTTATTTGGATTATTCAGACTACTATTCTGATCTTGGTTGTTATTTTCACAACGTTTCAGCCGATGTAACCTCCAACCTTCTTCAGATGCATTTTTATGTCAAACTTGTGAATCTTTATGTTATTTGGATTATTCAGACTACTATTCTCATCTCGGTTGTTATTTTTACAACGTTTCAACCGATGTAACCTCCAACCTTCTTCAGATGCATTTTTATGTCAAACTTGTGAATCTTTATATTATTTGGATTATTCAGACTACTATTCTCATCTTGGTTGTTATTTTCACAACGTTTTGGCCGATGTAACTTCCAACCTTCTTCAGATGCATTTTTATGTCAAACTTGTGAATCTTTATGTTATTTGGATTATTCAGACTACTATTCTCATCTTGGTTGTTATTTTCACAACGTTTCAACCGATGTAACTTCCAACCTTCTTCAGATGCTTTTTTATGTCAAACTTGTGAATCTTTATCTTATTTGGATTATTCAGACTACTATTCTGATCTTAGTTGTTATTTTCACAACGTTTCAGCCGATGTAACTTCCAACCTTCTTCAGATGCATTTTTATGTCAAACTTGTGAATCTTTATGTTATTTGGATTATTCAGACTACTATTCCTATCTTGGTTGTTATTTTCACAACGTTTCAGCCGATGTAACTTCCAACCTTCTTCAGATGCATTTTTATGTCAAACTTGTGAATCTTTATATTATTTGGATTATTCAGACTACTATTCTCATCTTGGTTGTTATTTTCACAACGTTTCAACCGATGTAACTTCCAACCTTCTTCAGATGCATTTTTATGTCAAACTTGTGAATCTTTATGTTATTTGGATTATTCAGACTACTATTCTCATCTTGGTTGTTATTTTCACAACGTTTCAACCGATGTAACTTACAACCTTCTTCAGATGCATTTTTATGTCAAACTTGTGAATCTTTATATTATTTGGATTATTCAGACTACTATTCTCATCTTGGTTGTTATTTTCACAACGTTTCAGCCGATGTAACTTCCAAACTTCTTCAGATGCATTTTTATGTCAAACTTGTGAATCTTTATGCTATTTGGATTATTCAGACTACTATTCTCATCTTGGTTGTTATTTTCACAACGTTTCGACCAATGTAACTTCCATATGAACTTATTAATCTAAACGTGATATAATCCAAGGTTTAGATTGTTCTCCTTCACTCAGTTATAACAAAGTGGAAATAAAAATAAATAGAGCAAACAGATTAGCATGGCATAATGTGCCCAAAGAAGACCGGAAACTTAAATGGCCGAATTGCTGTGAATTTTTCAATCGTCTGGATGACGAAATGGAAAGTAGAAAGTGGACTTCGGTTTTACTTTCGGTAGTCTCATTATTCTCGCCTCCCTTATTTTGTCCATTTATTCCTAATATTCAATGATCGTGTTTCTTACAAAGGGGGAAGAATTGTTGTTTACTGAGTCCAAATCTACCCATCCTATACTGATTGATCTTGGAATATTATTTTAGCTCTTTAATTAAGTGGATTCGTGTTCAGTCTCAAGCAATTTCTATATAAAATGTTTAGTAATTTAAATTTGGAAATATTTTCTGCTCGTTGTAAGGATTGAACCTACAACATCTATGCTTCTTGGCCTTCGGGACAAGATCAAAGTGTAGTATCTGTTCTTCAGATGCTGCACTTCATTTTCTTGTTCTCTTTTGGTGGAGGAGAAATCCTTCACGACTGAGACAATTTTTATTTTTGTACCTTTTCTCCACGTTAAAAAACGACCCTGGTGTCTAACTCTGTCCCGTGGGGAGGCATAGTAAATAGGTACAACATCTAGAAGTCTTCCACTTAAAATCAATTATTACTCAACAGACTTCCCAATAATATAACAATGATGATTTGAACATATGTTTATTTGATGACTTCTAAGTTGTTTTTTAATGTTTAAAAAAAATAACAAGTTCTATTTTGGATATCATTCCGACTTTTAACAGAAGACAATGTTGCCGTATAAAAGAAACTGTAAATTATTAAACATTAATATACTGATATTAATGGGTAATTTCTAGCTACGTGCAAAATGAATAGCCGATGCTCAAAATGTATAAACATTTTTACTCCTCCCTTTAATTCAAGAATTACCAAAAATCAGCAAACTAATCAATTTTAATGAAATCAGTAAACTAATCAATTTTAATGAAATCAGCAAACTAATCAATTTTAATGAAATCAGCAAACTAATCAATTTAATGAAATCAGTAAACTAATCAATTTTAATGAAATCAGCAAACTAATCAAGTTTAATGAAATCAGCAAACTAATCAATTTTAATGAAATCAGCAAACTAACCAATTTTAATGAAATCAGTAAACTAATCAATTTTAATGAAATCAGTAAACTAATCAATTTTAATGAAATCAGCAAACTAATCAATTTTAATGAAATCAGCAAACTAATCAATTTTAATGAAATCAGTAAACTAATCAATTTTAATGAAATCAGCAAACTAATCAATTTTAATGAAATCAGCAAACTAATACATTTGAAAGAAATCAGCAAACTAATCAGTTTTAATGAAATTAGCAAACTAATCAATTTTAATGAAATCAGTAAACTAATCAATTTTAATGAAATCAGCAAACTAATCAATTTTAATGAAATCAGTAAACTAATCAATTTTAATGAAATCAGCAAACTAATCAATTTTAATGAAATCAGCAAACTAATACATTTGAAAGAAATCAGCAAACTAATCAATTTTAATGAAATCAGCAAACTAACCAATTTTAATAAAATTTTCTGTATTTATCAACTAATGATCGCAACATATAATTAACATGTTATTTTTATTTGAATCTTAGTAGAAATGTATTATTTTTATAAAACAAAACATCTTCACTAATGTTATTGTTTTCAGTAGTAAAAAAAATGCATGAATTTATGCTTTCTTTTATGAAAATAAAGCATCGTAAATTGTAACAAAAAAAGCAATTTTTTTAGAAATATTACAAAAAAGACCCTAAAGTCTGTATTAATGAATTTAATATCATCGAAAAATAATTAATTTCTCGAACTACCGATATAATCATTGAATAAACATTGTATATTTATTAATTTCACACTAAAAGTCACAATGTCAAAAAATATTCTCACTTGTTTTTTTTTTTTAGATTACATATTTCGCATCATTTTTATATTTAGTGTTCTAATATTTCTGTTGCTTGAATGAACGGGAAACTATCGGCGTAATATAATTTTTATATAATCTCGAAAAAATAAATTTGTTCTTTAAATTTAAAAGCAGGAACATAGAAAAATAATCAAATCAAAAAATGGTAAAAATTATACACACGTTCATGATAGGAATGTACGGATGCACGGCTGGAGAAAAAAGAAAAAGAAAACCAGCACTCCCTATCTCCATTTGGGCGATTATTCGTTGGTTGTGATTGTGATATCTCACTTTTGGGGGCTAATTAAACCATCTATTCTACAAACAAGATGAATTTAAAAAAAAAAATTAATTCAATATCTTAGGACTTTACTAATTATCTTTGAAAAAGACCCAGAAAGTAATATTTATCTTTCAAGGGATTTTTACAATAAATTTATTTAACTTCAAAATTTAGCTGAACTTGTCAGCTTCCAAATGTCGTCGTGAAAACATTTTTAACGTGTACAAATACTTTTTTCCTTTTGGAAATTAACTTTAGACTTTAATCTTTCAAATACAATCCAAAAGTAGTTGGAAACCTACAAAGAATTATGATAATCCGATTTTAAAACTATGACCTCGCCCCTATTTTTGCCGCCATTTTTCCCGTACCTAGCAATTTCGAAAGTAAAACGTTGTATTGTTAAAGATTTCGAACAAGAAAAACGAAAAAAACAATTAATAAATAAATAAACCAAAAAACAAAACAAAACAAGAAAATATATAAAACAAATATAATTTTAAAATAAATACGCATTCGACTGGAACGTGCGCAGTTTTAAAAAGATAATATTTTAGAAAGCTAAAAATAAACAAACAGAAAATTCCTTTAAAAGGAAACTAAAAATTCTAAAGTTTTTTTAGAAAAATTGTTAAAAAATAAAACAACAACAACAACATATATTTTTAGTTTATCTAATCGAATATTTGTTTAGTTAACTTGAAATTTTTCTGCCGAACTCTCCTATCAGCGAGTGAAGAAAAAGGCTCGTCGCAGTGAAGAGCAATCTGTTTTTCATATATTAGAATGAGAGGATAGTACGTTAATAGAGGCAGGACTGAGAAAGTTCCGTGGAAAGCATTTGTCTTGACTATATTAACACGATTCTGTTCAACAATATGTGCGAAAAATGCGACCCAAAGGACGGACCTGCTTTGAAATGCACGCAGTAAACGTGTTAAAATGGACGCGCGCGCGCACACACACACACATGCACACACACATGCACCCACACACGCACACCCACACACACACATGCACACACACACACACACACATGCACCCACACACGCACACACACACACACACACACACACACACACACACACACACACACACACACACACACACACACACACACACACACACACACACACACACGCACGCACACACACACACACACACACGCACGCACGCACGCACGCACGCGCGCGCACACACACACACACACACACACACACACACACACACACACACACACACACACACACACACAAATGTAATAAAATCTGTCGGAAAAAAATCATTTTAGCAAGAGTGTAAAACATATTTACTTTCCAGAAAGGAAACATAAATAAAATGGACGATCCTTAATCCACGGAATTTCGAAAGAAAACTTTTCTTCTCACCAGAGGAGAGGAGTTAGTAAAATGTAGAATAAGATTTTATACATGGAGTAGGGAAAAAATGAAAAATAATTTCACGTGAATGGATGTTATAAAATATTGAATGAAACTGTAAGTATACTAGCATAAAAATGAAAAACAGGGAAAAGCGGGGAGAGTGGGGGAAAAGGAATATAATTTCGCATGAATGCGTGGCGACATATTTATGCTTATGTAAAAATAAACAAAAAGTATATATATATATAAAATATATATATATATATATATATATATCTATATATATCTATATATATATATCTATAAAAGTGAACGTGTCTGTCTGTGTGTCTGTGTGTCTGTCTGTCTGTGTACATTTCCCTACGCAATAACTCTGTCAATTTTTAGTCTATAGACTCGAAATTTGAAATACCGGGTACTGAGATTTAGGAAAATCGATGTGACGGGTGTCAGCCAGAAATTTGGCTTTTAAGGGGTCAAATTTCAACGATTTGACCTTTAAGAACTCTACCAAACTCCTCCGACAATTTTGGGTCTAGACACTTGAAATTTTAGATTTAGGTTCCTTGAACATGGATCTAACTTAATAAAGTGATTTGAGCCCGAAACAATAAATTTTAAGGGGTCATAATAGGGGTCAAAGTTATAAAAAATTAACCATTTTTTTGTTTTTTTGCTTTTTTTGCACAGAATACACCTCCAAACATCCGAGCAACGCCGGGCACCCCTGCTAGTATAATATAAAAATACAATTAAATTTACCAAAAATGATCCAAGATGGTAAAATTAAAGTATATTATAAATATTTAAGAATTAATATTTATAAAATTATATCAGCCAGATGTAAAAGTTCGATAAAACCAAATAGGAAATAGAGCTTATAATATGAGCAAATAGTTAATAAAACATGTTAAAAAACACTTTGAAATCAGTTAAAAACATATTTAATCTGAAAAGGAAACACTAGATAAGTGGATAGTCCTTAATCCGCGGAGTTTCGAAGAAATACTTTCCTTCTAATCAGAGGGTAGGAATTAGCAAAATGCGGGATCGGATTTTGCATGCAAAAGTATTTGATGAAACAACAAGTAAGTCAAAGATCTTACTTGATGACAAAAAAGTGAAGCAGAGGGAATATGGTGAGAAATAGTTGATTACACATGAATGGATAGTCTGGTGGAAGATAAATAATCCAGTGACGGTAAAATCCAAATATATAACTTCAAGAAAGTTAATTGAATTTCCATTCGCAAAAGTAAAATCCAAGGAAATCCCGTAATTGGAAGAAGATGGTCCATAATAATCCAAAGGCAGCAATCCATGGAATAATTCACAAAAATGTGTACAAGAAAAAAAAGGAAAATATTCCAATAATATTAATAAAAGACAAATAAGATATGCTTTTCACTCTACTGCCGAGACATAAATATAAATAAGAAAGATCAGAGAAGAAAAAGAAGAGGAAAAAATGGTGATGGAGTTAAATATAAAATAGAGAAACAAATGTCAAAATGATCCAGACAGGAAATGTTAAAGGCGCGAAAAATTATATAGGGCAAAATAATATAGGTTAACTGAAATGTACAGTTCATCACTTAAAAAAAATGTCAGCAAGAGATGTTAGAAGACACAAAATGGAAAATAAATAAATAAATCCATAAATAAATAGAAAATAAATAATAATTACGTCCCCTCAAAGTAACAATATAATAAATTCTAAAAATGAACTGATCTCTTTCTGTAAACATAAGTTCAAATTTAATTATGGCAATTTTGAAATTGCATAGTTATTACTTTTACCCTTTATATAGATATAAATTTTTTTTCTTTAACTTTATTGTTTTTCTACATACTTCTTAATATTTTATAATTTAATAATCCTTTATTTTAATTGTTTATCTCTTCTTTGCATGGCCGGTTTTTTATCTGCGTTTTCTGTTTTATTCTTTAAACTTTCCTATCTATCTAATATATCAATCTACCCACACTTTCCTGTCTTGTATGTATATTTACTTATATTTTACTACATGCTTTTTCTTACTTTTTTCTTGCTTTTTCCTGAATTTGCAGATACCGGCCATCCTCTCCCCTTAAATAATTTTTATTTTTTTATTTTATATTTATTTTTTATTTTCTATTTATTTATTGTTTATTTATTATTTATTTATTAGTTGTGTAATACCCGTCCTAGGCTAGGTAAAATATTTTTTGCTCGAGACACAAACATCAAAGCCCCTCTATGCTAAGAATATCAGGTGTATTAAAAATCAACTAAAGTTTTTCATTGTTTTACAGGGCCCTGAGCAACGCCGGACGATCCTGCTAGTTTTACATAAAACACTAGTCTTTAACTTTTAAAGTATATATATATATATATACATTTATGTCCATTGCTCATGTTTATTACAGATGATCAGAATAACATCAGTGCCATCGGTTTCAACTCCTAACGAATTGAACATACTAGTAAAAAAGTGTTTTGTTCTTTCTTTGTGAGTTTCACTAAAGACGTAACCTTGTTTAATAGTCCTCTATTCTTAGTTTTAAAGTTGTAGTTATAACATAATCTCCTTTATAGCGATCTAGGTTAAATTTCTCACATATTCAAACTTATATTCTGATTTAGTCTACTTTAATCCATCATGATTAGTTCACCTCAATATTTTGCAATTACTTAATATTTGATTCCTTTTTTGTGCTATTGACATGTCCCAGATCTTAGTTTATTATCAATAACAATTATTAGATTTAAATCTTATTATATTTCCCTTATATAGGTTATGTTTACTTTATTTTCCATATGCTAAGGTAAGGACCTACTACTTAATTTATTGCACCATCCTAAATTTAAATTTAATTTATTGCACCATCAATTTATTTAAGTTATTGCACCATCCTAAATTTAAATTTAATTTATTGCACCATCAATTTATTTAAGTTATTGCACCATCCTAAATTTAAATTTAATTTATTGCACCATCAATTTATTTAAGTTATTGCACCATCCTAAATTAAAATTTAATTTATTGCACCATCAATTTATTTAAGTTATTGCACCATCCTAAATTTAAATTTAATTTATTGCACCATCAATTTATTTAAGTTATTGCACCATCCTACATTTAAATTTAATTTATTGCACCATCAATTTATTTAAGTTATTGCACCATCCTAAATTTAAATTTAATTTATTGCACCATCAATTTATTTAAGTTATTGCACCATCCTAAATTTAAATTTAATTTATTGCACCATCAATTTATTTAAGTTATTGCACCATCTTAAATTTAAATTTAATTTATTGCACCATCAATTTATTTAAGTTATTGCACCATCCTAAATTTAAATTTAATTTATTGCACCATCAATTTATTTAAGTTATTGCACCATCCTAAATTTAAATTTAATTTATTGCACCATCAATTTATTTAAGTTATTGCACCATCCTAAATTTAAATTTAATTTATTGCACCATCAATTTATTTAAGTTATTGCACCATCCTAAATTTAAATTTAATTTATTGCACCATCAATTTATTTAAGTTATTGCACCATCCTAAATTTAAATTTAATTTATTGCACCATCAATTTATTTAAGTTATTGCACCATCCTAAATTTAAATTTAATTTATTGCACCATCAATTTATTTAATTTATTGCACCATCCTAAATTTAAATTTAATTTATTGCACCATCAATTTATTTAAGTTATTGCACCATCTTAAATTTAAATTTAATTTATTGCACCATCAATTTATTTAAGTTATTGCACCATCCTAAATTTAAATTTAATTTATTGCACCATCAATTTATTTAAGTTATTGCACCATCTTAAATTTAAATTTAATTTATTGCACCATCAATTTATTTAAGTTATTGCACCATCCTAAATTTAAATTTAATTTATTGCACCATCAATTTATTTAAGTTATTGCACCATCTTAAATTTAAATTTAATTTATTGCACCATCAATTGATTTAAGTTATTGCACCATCCTAAATTTAAATTTAATTTATTGCACCATCAATTTATTTAAGTTATTGCACCATCCTAAATTTAAATTTAATTTATTGCACCATCAATTTATTTAAGTTATTGCACCATCCTAAATTTAAATTTAATTTATTGCACCATCAATTGATTTAAGTTATTGCACCATCCTACATTTAAATTTAATTTATTGCACCATCAATTTATTTAAGTTATTGCACCATCCTAAATTTAAATTTAATTTATTGCACCATCAATTTATTTAAGTTATTGCACCATCCTAAATTTAAATTTAATTTATTGCACCATCAATTTATTTAAGTTATTGCACCATCCTAAATTTAAATTTAATTTATTGCACCATCAATTTATTTAAGTTATTGCACCATCCTACATTTAAATTTAATTTATTGCACCATCAATTTATTTAAGTTATTGCACCATCCTAAATTTAAATTTAATTTATTGCACCATCAATTTATTTAAGTTATTGCACCATCCTACATTTAAATTTAATTTATTGCACCATCAATTGATTTAAGTTATTGCACCATCCTAAATTTAAATTTAATTTATTGCACCATCAATTTATTTAAGTTATTGCACCATCCTAAATTAAAATTTAATTTATTGCACCATCAATTTATTTAAGTTATTGCACCATCCTAAATTTAAATTTAATTTATTGCACCATCAATTTATTTAAGTTATTGCACCATCTTAAATTTAAATTTAATTTATTGCACCATCAATTTATTTAAGTTATTGCACCATCCTAAATTTAAATTTAATTTATTGCACCATCAATTTATTTAAGTTATTGCACCATCCTAAATTTAAATTTAATTTATTGCACCATCAATTTAAATTTAATTTATTGCACCATCTTAAATTTAAATTTAATTTATTGCACCATCAATTTATTTAAGTTATTGCACCATCCTAAATTTAAATTTAATTTCTTGCACCATCAATTTATTTAAGTTATTGCACCATCCTACATTTAAATTTAATTTATTGCACCATCAATTTATTTAAGTTATTGCACCATCCTAAATTTAAATTTAATTTATTGCACCATCAATTTATTTAAGTTATTGCACCATCTTAAATTTAAATTTAATTTATTGCACCATCAATTTATTTAAGTTATTGCACCATCCTAAATTTAAATTTAATTTATTGCACCATCAATTTATTTAAGTTATTGCACCATCCTAAATTTAAATTTAATTTATTACACCATCAATTTATTTAAGTTATTGCACCATCCTGAATTTAAATTTAATTTATTGCACCATCAATGTATTTAAGTTATTGCACCATCCTAAATTTAAATTTAATTTATTGCACCATCAATTTATTTAAGTTATTGCACCATCCTAAATTTAAATTTAATTTATTGCACCATCCTAAATTTAAATTTAATTTATTGCACCATCAATTTATTTAAGTTATTGCACCATCCTACATTTAAATTTAATTTATTGCACCATCAATTTATTTAAGTTATTGCACCATCCTAAATTTAAATTTAATTTATTGCACCATCAATTTATTTAAGTTATTGCACCATCCTACATTTAAATTTAATTTATTGCACCATCAATTTATTTAAGTTATTGCACCATCCTAAATTTAAATTTAATTTATTGCACCATCAATTTATTTAAGTTATTGCACCATCCTAAATTTAAATTTAATTTATTGCACCATCAATTTATTTAAGTTATTGCACCATCCTAAATTTAAATTTAATTTATTGCACCATCAATTTATTTAAGTTATTGCACCATCCTACATTTAAATTTAATTTATTGCACCATCAATTTATTTAAGTTATTGCACCATCCTAAATTTAAATTTAATTTATTGCACCATCAATTTAAATTTAATTTATTGCACCATCCTAAATTTAAATTTAATTTATTGCACCATCAATTTATTTAAGTTATTGCACCATCCTAAATTTAAATTTAATTTATTGCACCATCAATTGATTTAAGTTATTGCACCATCCTAAATTTAAATTTAATTTATTGCACCATCAATTTATTTAAGTTATTGCACCATCCTAAATTTAAATTTAATTTATTGCACCATCAATTTATTTAAGTTATTGCACCATCCTAAATTTAAATTTAATTTATTGCACCATCAATTTATTTAAGTTATTGCACCATCCTAAATTTAAATTTAATTTATTGCACCATCAATTTAAATTTAATTTATTGCACCATCTTAAATTTAAATTTAATTTATTGCACCATCAATTTATTTAAGTTATTGCACCATCTTAAATTTAAATTTAATTTATTGCACCATCAATTTATTTAAGTTATTGCACCATCCTACATTTAAATTTAATTTATTGCACCATCAATTTATTTAAGTTATTGCACCATCCTAAATTTAAATTTAATTTATTGCACCATCAATTTATTTAAGTTATTGCACCATCCTACATTTAAATTTAATTTATTGCACCATCAATTTATTTAAGTTATTGCACCATCCTAAATTTAAATTTAATTTATTGCACCATCAATTTATTTAAGTTATTGCACCATCCTACATTTAAATTTAATTTATTGCACCATCAATTTATTTAAGTTATTGCACCATCCTAAATTTAAATTTAATTTATTGCACCATCAATTTAAATTTAATTTATTGCACCATCCTAAATTTAAATTTAATTTATTGCACCATCAATTTATTTAAGTTATTGCACCATCCTAAATTTAAATTTAATTTATTGCACCATCAATTTATTTAAGTTATTGCACCATCCTAAATTTAAATTTAATTTATTGCACCATCAATTTATTTAAGTTATTGCACCATCCTAAATTTAAATTTAATTTATTGCACCATCAATTTATTTAAGTTATTGCACCATCCTAAATTTAAATTTAATTTATTGCACCATCAATTTATTTAAGTTATTGCACCATCCTACATTTAAATTTAATTTATTGCACCATCAATTTATTTAAGTTATTGCACCATCCTACATTTAAATTTAATTTATTGCACCATCAATTTATTTAAGTTATTGCACCATCCTAAATTTAAATTTAATTTATTGCACCATCAATTTATTTAAGTTATTGCACCATCCTAAATTAAATTTAATTTATTGCACCATCAATTTATTTAAGTTATTGCACCATCCTACATTTAAATTTAATTTATTGCACCATCAATTTATTTAAGTTATTGCACCATCCTAAATTTAAATTTAATTTATTGCACCATCAATTTATTTAAGTTATTGCACCATCCTTAATTAAATTTAATTTATTGCACCATCAATTTATTTAAGTTATTGCACCATCCTACATTTAAATTTAATTTATTGCACCATCAATTTATTTAAGTTATTGCACCATCCTAAATTTAAATTTAATTTATTGCACCATCAATTTATTTAAGTTATTGCACCATCCTACATTTAAATTTAATTTATTGCACCATCAATTTATTTAAGTTATTGCACCATCCTAAATTTAAATTTAATTTATTGCACCATCAATTTAAATTTAATTTATTGCACCATCCTAAATTTAAATTTAATTTATTGCACCATCAATTTATTTAAGTTATTGCACCATCCTAAATTTAAATTTAATTTATTGCACCATCAATTTATTTAAGTTATTGCACCATCCTAAATTTAAATTTAATTTATTGCACCATCAATTTATTTAAGTTATTGCACCATCTTAAATTTAAATTTAATTTATTGCACCATCCTAAATTTAAATTTAATTTATTGCACCATCAATTTATTTAAGTTATTGCACCATCCTAAATTTAAATTTAATTTATTGCACCATCAATTTATTTAAGTTATTGCACCATCCTACATTTAAATTTAATTTATTGCACCATCAATTTATTTAAGTTATTGCACCATCCTACATTTAAATTTAATTTATTGCACCATCAATTTATTTAAGTTATTGCACCATCCTAAATTTAAATTTAATTTATTGCACCATCAATTTATTTAAGTTATTGCACCATCCTACATTTAAATTTAATTTATTGCACCATCAATTGATTTAAGTTATTGCACCATCCTAAATTTAAATTTAATTTATTGCACCATCAATTTATTTAAGTTATTGCACCATCCTAAATTAAAATTTAATTTATTGCACCATCAATTTAAATTTAATTTATTGCACCATCAATTTAAATTTAATTTATTGCACCATCCTAAATTTAAATTTAATTTATTGCACCATCAATTTATTTAAGTTATTGCACCATCCTAAATTTAAATTTAATTTATTGCACCATCAATTTATTTAAGTTATTGCACCATCCTAAATTTAAATTTAATTTATTGCACCATCAATTTATTTAAGTTATTGCACCATCCTAAATTTAAATTTAATTTATTGCACAATCAATTTATTTAAGTTATTGCACCATCCTAAATTTAAATTTAATTTATTGCACCATCAATTTATTTAAGTTATTGCACCATCCTACATTTAAATTTAATTTATTGCACCATCAATTTATTTAAGTTATTGCACCATCCTACATTTAAATTTAATTTATTGCACCATCAATTGATTTAAGTTATTGCACCATCCTAAATTTAAATTTAATTTATTGCACCATCAATTTATTTAAGTTATTGCACCATCCTAAATTTAAATTTAATTTATTGCACCATCAATTTATTTAAGTTATTGCACCATCCTAAATTTAAATTTAATTTATTGCACCATCAATTTATTTAAGTTATTGCACCATCCTACATTTAAATTTAATTTATTGCACCATCAATTGATTTAAGTTATTGCACCATCCTAAATTTAAATTTAATTTATTGCACCATCAATTTATTTAAGTTATTGCACCATCCTAAATTTAAATTTAATTTATTGCACCATCAATTTATTTAAGTTATTGCACCATCCTACATTTAAATTTAATTTATTGCACCATCAATTTATTTAAGTTATTGCACCATCCTAAATTTAAATTTAATTTATTGCACCATCAATTTATTTAAGTTATTGCACCATCCTACATTTAAATTTAATTTATTGCACCATCAATTTATTTAAGTTATTGCACCATCCTAAATTTAAATTTAATTTATTGCACCATCAATTTATTTAAGTTATTGCACCATCCTAAATTAAAATTTAATTTATTGCACCATCAATTTATTTAAGTTATTGCACCATCCTACATTTAAATTTAATTTATTGCACCATCAATTTATTTAAGTTATTGCACCATCCTAAATTTAAATTTAATTTATTGCACCATCAATTTAAATTTAATTTATTGCACCATCCTAAATTTAAATTTATAGTATTAAATAAAAAAATTCTATTACAACACTTACATTTCACTCACTTATATTTCTTAAATATTTTTATTATGTTATTTTAATCAGGTCTTAGTCATGATAATGGGACTTTTCTATGTAGACAGCTTTGTATAAACTAAAACGTTTTTATGAAAATATTTTCAAGTAAGCATGTATGACGTTTTTTGATTTACCAGGCTTACATTTTCTAGTTTTATCTACTATTTACCATTTTAATTCAAATTCTATTTTATTCCTACGTAGTTCCCTAACTCAATCCCAGTCGTGTTTCTCTTCTTATTTAAAAAAAATTATTCTTGTCCTATCACTATTTCTATTCTCATCATTACTCCAATTTAGTTGCTTCTCTTGTCCAATGTTAGATGATGCAATATAATTTATATATATATATATATATATATATATATATATATATATATATATATATATATATATATATATATATATATATATATATATATATGCCCTAAAATTACATCCAGTTCCCTCTTGGTATATCTTTTTACTATTATCCACCTTAACTTCACATTTTTATACAATTTAAGAAATTAAGCAATTGTCTGTCAATGGACATCCGTTAGGTACTATGAAGTTACAGTTTTTCTTAATATTTCCTTTTTCTGATTCAATCCTACTATTATTCACTATTTTGTTAATTTTTCTATTATTTGAACTTACTATAGTTTTACTTAAATTTGCATCGGGTGAGAACGTATATATATATATATATGTATATATATATATATATATATATATATATATATATATATATATATATATATGGATATATATGTAGTTTTTGTTGTTGATTTTTTAAACGATTAAGGTTAATGATTCCACCTAGGAGATCCGGTGTTTTCTTAGAAAGTCGCCCACTTTTTATTTGGACGTATTTATTTACTATTTTTAAATATATATATATAATTTTCAAATGACGTACGCTTTCGCATACATTTTCTTTTCTTTATGTATACAATTTATATATATATATATATATATATGAATCTTCTCAAAATTTTATATATATATAATTTTGAGAAGATGTACGCTTTCGCGTATATTTTCTTATCTTTATGTATACAATCTTTTAATGATATGATTAATTTAATTTTAATGATATATATATATATATATATATATATATATATATATATATATATATATATATATATATATATATATATGACAAAACAGCTATATTCCAAATTCACAGATGTTAAACATCTGTCCATTATATTGACTATCACATACTATGCAGTAATATTTGGAGTAGACAGAGATATCTATGGTTTTAGGAGCAATGGGAAATTCTACCCGAAATCGTTGGTATCAACGTCAAACGAATTATTTTTGTATATAATATGTAATAGTTTTATGATTGAATATCATTGAACATTTTATCTATATTTCTAATAAAAGAAGGAGTTATAACTGCTTGTGTGCTTATATGCGTGTATATATGTATTGATGCATGTATGCATATATGCGTTATTGTATGTATGAATGTATGCCTGTCTGTATGTATGTTTGTACGTACGTCCGTGTAATTGAGGAACGACCCGGGAAAAAGACCAACTTGAAACACGAAACAAAACCGCGTTGTTTTGCCAAACTTTTGCGTTTGCAATTAAAATTCTTTGGAGAATTAAGCAGATATTCCACCAATAAAACTGTAAAAATGGAATTAAATTATCAGGAATTTCTTCTCCGAACATAGACAAATAAATAAGTAAATATAAAATTTAAAACGACAATTGTTTTTTTTATTTATATTTTCTATTCTTTGTCCTCATCATTCATTCGTTTATTAGAAATTCCCATGATTGCGAACGCATTTGAACAGAGAACTTCATACCAAAATATTTATTTATATTTTTAATTATGCGTTTATAGCCAATACTTTTTTATTTGAATAATTATATGATATAATACAAGTATATGTAGCCACACACACACACACACACACACACACACACACACACACACACACACACACACACACACACACACACACACACACACACACACAGTGTGTGTGTGTAAGATTTCTTCCATACACATACAGAGTGTGTGTGTAAGATTTCTATGACTGTCCCCTGTTTTTTCACTCACTCTCTCTCTCTCTCTCTCTCTCTCTCTCTCTCTCTATATATATATATATATATATATATATATATATATATATATATATATATATATTCATGTTTTATTTTTTTTATTGCCGTTTTATCTGTTTGGCTACATATGTTTCAGATGTTGTTGTTCAAATCTCCAAATATTTAACTATGCAGTTGTATTTTTCTCCGATTACCGTTAAAAATACATATGTTAAATGAGCAAATATTTTCGTAAACGTAAAAAGTATACTTGTGGGTGACGACTTATAGATTTTAGATTCACTGGTGATTTAAAATCAGTAAATATTTATCATTATTACCAGAAATGGAAGATTTAGCTTAAAACAAAATTAAATAAAAACAGAAACAATTAAGAGAATCGTTTGGGCATCGGAAAATCGGTACACATTTTTCCGGTTCCGATACTGATTCCGATATCCTCATATTTCCGATTTTTCTAATTACCGATTCTGATTACAGTAATCGTCCCAACACTATTATATATATATATATATATATATATATATATATATATATATATATATATATATATATATATATATATATATACATATATATGAGGGATATATATATATATATATATATATATGGAAATGTTTTTTATTCACCTCTATATCTATTTTATATATGCCAATCGTTATTTAAGAAGTTCAATCTAATTACAGAGCATATAATGAATAAATGACAAACTCTATAATTCAAATTTCATGATGTTGTCCATCTTACAATTTATTCCTTTCATTCTATTGACACACTTCTTAACATAAATATATAAGATTCATATATAGTAATATTAATACGGATATGTATAGATTAATCCCATCCAGATAAAAAGAATGCTCAATATTCGAGATAAAACATCAGTTTCATACACTAGGAATAACATAGATTTCATTGTTTCCTTATTCCATATATTTGAAAAATTATCTTTTTTCTTCAGAGGAGATACGGTTAGCAAGAAAATTTTTATACAGACTAGATATAATATTGCTGGTTAGTACAAACATAGGAAGCTTCAAAGTTTAAAAGAAAAGAAACTCAAAATCTATATAAATATAAAACTCAAATGACCTTGTAACGATGTATGTAACCCACTTTCCGGTTTACGACCTCCGGTTGCGCCTGCGCACATGACCTGCGCACTGAAATATTAACATTATTATTTCGAAATTATTATTTCACATGGGAAGAGTGGGGGTTAAAATAACCCAAACACAATACAGAAATGAACGACGTAAAAAAAAGCAGACAGTATTTACAATTGTTTATTTGGATAAGTTATACGCGAAAAAAACCCCAAAACAAAACAAAAGAACAATTGGGACGCTGAAATATTATCGTTATTATTTCGATATTATTTTTTAGCATGGGAAGAGTGGGGTTTAAAATAAACAAAAAACAAAAGAACAATTGGGACGCTGAAATATTAACGTTATTATTTCGAAATTATTACTTAACATGGGAAGAGTGGGGTTTAAAAAACAAAACAAAAAAAAACAAAAGAACAATTGGGAAGCTGAAATATTAACCTTATTATTTCGAAAGTATTATTTAACATAGAGAGATTGGGATTTAAAATAACTTAAACGTAATACAGAAATGTACGATGTAAACCCCCCCCCCAGATATATCAAAATTTGAATTTAACTGTAATAAATATTATGGTATATGTTCAGTGCACACTTACCTATATCTATGGTGAACCACTTATAATTCAGTAACTGTAATTTTTTTTCGAAAATAATCAATTATAATAAACAGAACGACTCATAGAAATCTATCTATATTCTTTTTTCATTTTAATATACTTTTATTGAAATATTTCTGCTATGTCAAAAAAAAACAACTATTTTCTTTACGTCACAAGTGTCACGCTCATACATAAATTCCATAGCTAATATAACATACTGACCCAACGGGTTACGGGTAGTCTAGTATAATATAGAAATATATACCAGGAAAAGTTACAAAATCGCGGCTTGTGTTTATTGCGAGAAAAAAATCCGTTTAGGCATTACAACTTTTTGTATTGTTTTGTTAAATATGAGAGAAATATTTTAGAGTTAAAATCTATTGAGAAATATACATTTTGTATTAGGAAATATGCATTTTAGTTATGTAAACATTAAGTAAAGTAATCCAATATGGCTTAAATGGACGGCCATTTAGATTACTTTTATAACTTTACCTAATCTTTACAAATTTAAGATGTGTATTTCTTAACACACAGTGTGCATTTCTCAATAGATTTTAGATCGTTCTGTAAAGAATTAAGTTTACATTCCTGTTGAAAAAAACTTTGCAGTTTATTAACCTTTAGGAACTTGACGTAGATTTTTTAATTTAAAGTTAAAGCGTCAAAAGATAGGATTGTCGTTTATATTGCGAGGTAAATGTTTTCACGTCAAGTAAGCGTAACACGTATATTTTGTTGAATGTGAAAATATTTATTTTAAAATATAAAAGTACGCATATAAACTATATATGTATGGGCCAATAGAGGTAAAAAAAAAAAAGATTATAAAATTAAAATTTAATGAAATATTTATTTTAAAATATATAAGAATTAAATTAAATACTTATTTTGAAATATATAAGTACATATGTAAAACTATATATGTATGGGCAAATTTAGGTGCAAAATCGATTATAAAATTAAAATTTAATATAATATTTAAAAAAAAATATATAAGAATTTTATTAAATATTTATTAAAAAATATATAATTACGTATGTAAAGGCAAAGGTAGGTGAAAAATTAATTATAAAAGTAAAATTTAATTAAATATTTATTTAAAAATATATAACAATTTAATTAAATATTTATTAAAAAATATATAAGTACGCATGTAAAATTATATATGCATGTGCAAAAAAATTATAAAATTAGAATATAATTAAATATTTATTTTAAAATTTGTAAGAATGTGATTAAATATTTTTTTTAAATATATAAGAATTTAATTAAATATATTTTTTAAAATATATAAGTATGTATGTATATATGCAGGGGGAAATGTAGGCGAAAAAAGATTATAAAACTAAAATTTAATTAAATATTTATTTTAAATATAAAACAATTTAATTAAATATTTATTGAAAAATCTATAAGTACTCGTGTAAAATTATATATGTATATAAAATGTATGCGCAAAAAGATTATAAAATTAGACCTTAAATATTTATTTTAAAATTTGTAAGAATTTAATTAAATATTTTAAAAAATATATAAGAATTTAATTTGATATTTATATAAGTACTATGTAAACACTATATATGTATAGGAAAATGTATGCGCAAAAAATTATAAAATTAAAATTTAATTACATATTTATTTTAAAATTTGTAAGAATTTAATTAAATATATTTTTTAAATATATAAGAATTTAATTTAATATTTATTTTAAAATATATAAGTACGTATGTAAAAACTATATATGTATAAGCAAATGGAGGTGCAAAAAAACGTTACAAATTTAGAATTTAATTAAATATTTATTTTAAAATTTGTAAGAATTTAATTAAATATTTAAAAAAAATATATAAGAATTTAATTTAATATTTATTTTAAAATATATGAGTACGTATGTAAAAACTATATATGCATAGGCAAATGTAGGTGCAAAACACATTATAAAATTAGAATTTAATTAAATATTTATTTTAAAATTTTTAAGAATTTAATTAAATATATTTTTTAAAATATATAAGAATTTAATTTAATATTTATTTTTAAGTATTTAAGTACGTGTGTAAAAACTATGTATGTATAAGCAAATGGAGGTGCAAAACACATTATAAAATTAGAATTTAATTAAATATTTATTTTAAAATTTGTTAGAATTTAATTGCATTTTCTTTTAAATATATAAGAATTTAATTTAATATTTATTTTAAAATATATGAGTACGTATGTAAAAACTATATATGTATAAGCAAGTGTAGGTGCAAAAACGTTACAAAATTAGAATTTAATTAAATATTTATTTTAAAATTTGTAAGAATTTAATTACATTTTCTTTTAAATATATAAGAATTTAATTTAATATTTATTTTAAAATATATGAGTACGTATGTAAAAACTATATATGTATAAGCAAATGTAGGTGCAAAAAAACGTTACAAAATTAGAATTTAATTAAATATTTATTTTAAAATTTGTAAGAAATATATTTATGGAAACATAACTTTTCTTTTAATTTTTTAATTTATTTTTTTTCTAGCTGGATATATGGCATATATTCACTCGCTATCTCATACATAGAGATATTTCTTTTAGTGTTCTAAAGGTATTTTTAAGTGTTGTTTGTATTACTTTTGCATTTGATCCACCTTAGGTTTTCCAAATTTTTTTCAGGGCTTCAGTTGCCACTACAATTACTGGAGTTATGAAGATCTTCCTAAGATTCCAGTTTCTTTTCATGCCGTACATAAGATCTTGGTATTTTCGTTATCCTTCAGGTCAGTTTAACCTGTCACCATTTGAGACACTAACCTCTGCTACTGTAGATGTATATGCAATAATAATAGCAACATAAAACTCAAATCCAGAATAGAGCCTAATCAAGATAATAGACTAATCACCGCCTCATATTCTTTCACATTAATAACCTTCAAAAGCCTCTCCGACCACCGATATCCATAACAAATAACACTCTTCCTAAGAATTCTTCCTCCAAACTCTTCGGCCTAACTTTCACAGTCGATATGAACGAGAACAAATACATTGAGGACATTGCCAAGGCTGCTGCAAAGATGGCAGGTTTCCTCTATCGAGCTAAAAGACCATTCACACCTGGGAGTATCATGTACCCCTACAAAGGCCACCATTTATCCATGCATGGAGTATTGTTGCCACATATGAGCTGGTGCATCTACCACCAGCCTCTCCATCTTGGATAGGATCAAAAAATTAGTTTTCAATCTAATAGGTCCCACTTTGTCAACTAAGCTCCAACCCTCCTCGCAATGTTGCATCTCCGTGCCTATTTTTACAAATATTTCAGTGAAATGTGCTCTGATGAACTCGTTACACTTGTATCCCCTATGACGTAGATATCTCCGACAAATCCGCTTAGCAGCAAGATCCCACCCCTTCACTGTTGTTGTTCCTAAATGCTAGAAAGCTTTCTGCTCTAATAGTTTTTCTTCCCTCAAACAGCTAGACTTTCGAATTCCCTTCCTGTTACCTGTTTCCCTGACTGTATTGGTACGCAGAAGTTTTAATGTAACATAAACCAACATCTTGTTAATGTTTACTAGGCATGGTCTCAAATCGTAACCCTTTGCATCCAAATAGCGATATTTCTTGTTAGGGATAAGCGTCAGTAAAAAAAAAAAACTTTATAAAATAATATTAGTTAACAATATCACATAAATAATAATAATAATAATAATAATAATAATAATAATAATAATAATAATAATAATAACAATGATAATAATAATAATAACAATAATAATAATAACAACACTAATAATAATAGCAATAATAATAACAATAATAATAACAACAACAACAACAATAATAATAATAATAATAATAATAATAACAATAATAACAATAATGATATATAACCATAATGATGTATTACGCTTGTTTGAATATATATCTATATATATCTTCTATTTTACTTCAGTCAAAGTTCTCAGAAATCAAGAGACCCACTACCTGGGCTATCATTTGAATTCTATACATAGATATTCTAATGTTCTATTAAACTTTTTTTTATCTTTCAAGAACTGAGTTAATAAAGAAATTGAAAACATAATTTCCTTTCCCCAATTAACCATTTTAATATGTTGTAGTATATCTTTCGTTTTTGTCTCTTGGTCTTACTGGATTTTAGTACAAGAATTTATCTAGTCTGGTTGAGTATCCAGCTTCCTGCTATTACTTGAGGTAACATCACTTGGAGAAGGTACACCATTCCTCGTAAAAGCTAATGTAAGTTAGCCATAGTGAGGAGATCTTATTTAGGCAGTGAATACATTCTGTTTTTGAATATGTAGTCAGAGTTTACTTCTAGATAAAAGTATCCTCGTGCCAGGTTGTTCTGACAAGCCCATAAACAGAGAGACCTTTAACTTCCCTATATCTATGCTGATGATACGAACATCTACAGCAACACATCAAAGGCTGTAAATGACAAAGCTCTCTCTGATTCTCTCTCTTCTGATTTCGAACGAGTGATTTAATGGGGGAAGACGTGGCTGGTTACGTTTAATGCATCTAAAACTATCCTTATATCATCAACGCCCTGATCCCCATCTGGCATCAGTTGAAATGGATGGCTCTCGTCTAGGAGAAGCCCCATGCTTTGACAAGCTTCTGGGCTTGACCTTCACTCCTGATCTGAAATGGAACACGTACATCAAATCTGTTGCCAAGGTCGCTGGAAAGATCCTTCTACCGCTCCAGAAGATATCTCACTACTGATGCAATTTTCTATCTATATAAAAGCCAAGTACATCCAAGGATGGAATACTGCTGCCATATCTGGACAGGAGCTACTAAAAACAGCCTATACTGCCTTGACAGAGTACAAAATAAACTTCGTGGCTTAGTGAGGGATGCCCTTTTCTCTTCCCTGCAACCTCTCTCTCTCATAGAAGAGACGTTGCAAGCCTATCTTTGTTTTATCGTTATTTCCATGGCAGGTGCTCGTCTGAACTCCAATCTCTAGTCCCTCCTCGCCAATCTTTACAAAAAACATCCGTCTAGTTGAAACCACTGTCAAAAATTTTCCCCACTCTTTATCTATACCTAAATCAAAACGTAGATTCAATGAACAAAGCTTCTTTCTTAGAAGTGGACGCCTGTGGAACTCTGTTCCGTCTGCCTGCTTCCCTCCTGACTACAACTTGGATGTCTTCAAGTCCAACGTAAACAAATTCCTGATAAACCGCCCCTTTAAGTAGACACTTTAAATATCCACACTAACGTACTGTACTGACAATAACCCTTATCCCTGAGTGGCTTCCGGGTCTTGATAAGTGATGACCACCTTGTAAATATATATATATATATATATATATATACATATATATATATATATATATATATGAATTGTTGATAATCATATTAGTACGATTACAAATAATTAAGGTTTTTTAAAACATTATACCTGTATAATGCATATGTAATATGTGTGTGTGAGCGCGTGCGTATATAAAAAAACTTTATATGTGAAAGATGAGAATGTTCAAACTGAGAATCCAAATCGCAAAATTGCCCTTCCATTAAAAGCAACTGCTACCTAATTTTATGTCAGTTTCAGTTAAAAGCAATGTCTGAATTAGTAATAAATTACTGCACTATTACATAACAAGTGTACTTCACAATTTCAGCATCCATAGATCCAACATTATTTATTATATATATAACATTTATTTTCACGTGAATGCACACACACACACACACACACACACACACACACACACACACACACACACACACACACACACACACACACACACACACATACATACACACACACACACACACATATATATATATATATATATTTAACGAACACGCATGTAAAAATTATATAGAACAAATGTTTTATATTTAAATGGTAGCTTCTTTCAGTCTATACAGACTATAGATACCCACTGTAAGGGTACCTGCGCGTTGAATTTTTGTGGCAGGAGTTGCTCAATAACCAACTACAATTTCTCAGTAGCAAATGGAGCATAAGGGCGACTAAAACAATGCCGAATCAAGCGGAGAGCATGTAAGTCGTTTAGAATTCTGAATTTAAGCCCATCGTAATCTCGCTGATCTGTGTATCAAAGTTATATATATATATATATATATATATATATATATATATATATATATATATATATGTATATATTACTACTTCATTTACTCACATAAACCTAATATTTTTATTTTTATTTTTTATTTTCAAAAAATAAAAAAAACATCGTATAAAAACAACACTAGCGAATAAATACTGGGAACTCAAAGAAAGCGGACATTCACAGGTAGTCGAATGGAAAATAATGAGACAAGCTACCATGTGCAGACACTTAGACGACCCATGTAAATTATGCCTCCATGAAAAATTTGCTATCCTGTACTTTAAAGAACCTCAAAATCTATTAAACTGTAGACGAGAAATAGCAAACTGTGTTCACAAAATAAAACTTACTCTAGGATAGCGATACAAAATAACTTTAAAACTAATAATAACTATAGAAAACAAACAAATAAATAAATTAAATAAACATGAATATACATAAACGATCACATATATATATATATATATATATATATATGTATATATATGTGCATGTGTGTGTGTGTACACATAGGTATATTTATATATATATATATATAAAAAGAAAAAGGAAGGAAAACGTCTACCTTAAAACACTAACCTAGTTCTAAAACAGATTCTTTGTTCGATAAAATGCATGCCCATTGGCTGATAGGAAGGGGCACGGTGGATACTAGAAAGCTGATTGGCTAACTAGAAATCCTCAACATATATAAAAACAAGAAGCAACCACAGAATTCGTGCATAAGCCTGACGAATCCTATAGTGGATGAAACGCAGAATATTCAGTGTAGCTTAATCGCCATATATATTTTATAAATTACTATATGTATATATATAGTTATTTATTTATTTATATGCATTTCTATATATGTACATAATCAATGTGAATTAAAAATAACGAAAAGTACACGAATGCTCATAATGCACAAGTAAAAGTTATATGCGTGTAAATATTTATCTGTGTATATCTCTATATATAATAAAAACGTTGCAGTTTTTCCCACATGGACGAAAATACCGCAGCTTTACAACAATAAAGACTTTTCTGACTCGTCCAGGTGTTCAAATAACGCTACACCATCACTATCGCACTACAGAAGTAGTCCCGACCCCCCCTATTGCTAAAGTCCTCCTACCGATCCGCATAGACACCGCAGGGATTTATACACTTGGTATGGATATTGTAGTTACACCCTAAGTAACTGATTCTTAAACTAATAGCCCAAATGTTAAATTCCCGTCCATCAATTCGAAAAATAATAAATTTTCCCTTATAATATTCCTATTATTCTGCTTGGCTTACATCAGGGCGATTCCTTATTCCAGATTACAATTCTATAAACTTAAACAAACGCGCAAACAAGCCCTTATCCAATATGGCGTCTACCGCTACAGAAGGCCAGCGTTTTACCTTAAATGAAGCTATTACTGAGCCTCAACGAAGTTATTTGCTTCTCAGTTATTTTCTCTCTAATCCTCTCTCTTTCTAAATATCCTTAGAGGGAGAGAGAGAGAGAGAGTAAGATAGAGATAGACAGAGACAGAGTCAGATCAAGACAGAAGTAGAGTTATATGTTTTATTTACATAATACCGAAATGAGAAAGAGAAAGAATAAGAGAAAGAGGGAGAGAGAGTGAAAGAGAGAAAGAAAAAAAATATATATACATAGAGAAAGACAGTGAGAGAGACAGACAGACAGAGATAGAGAGACACAGATATATATATATATATATATATATATATATATATATATATATATATATATATATATATATATATATTAAATCATCGTCATGGATTGACCACATTTCATTACCGCGTCACGTTTAAATAGAAAAAAAAACAAGACGCTCTTTCGCTGCCGTCTTTGTGGAGCAGTGGATATCGGAGCCGCATTATAACCTACGGGTTGCATGTTTGCGTCCATGCAAAGTATTTTTTGTTTTTTTTAAGTTTTAACATTTACACAGACTTTCGCCTTGCGATATATACGTATGAATTTCGTGTTTTTCCCCAACTTTTTTCAGTTATTTTTATTATTGAATTCAGTTTTATTGTTTTTTGTTCCTGTTTATCTATTTTTTATTATCGAAATGAAACAGAAAACCTTTATTTCTTTTTTAAAGTGTTTTTATTTTTTTATTTATTGGGTTTATTGTTATTTTGGTTTTATTAATTTGTTATTACGGTAATTGCAATAATTAATAAACATTAATAAATGATAATAAATACATATATATGCATATATATATAGTTGAACGTCAAAAAACGACATGATATATATATAGTCAGTCATCCACATATAGTACTGTTTCATTGTATCACAATCATCAGTGCGGCTAGACTAACCCCTTTCCCTAGCCGTGGATTAAACCTACAACCACCTGCAGTCGTCAGCTCTAACCGCAGGACAATGGATCGATGCTCGCCTTTGCCCATCGCTTAACAGTTCTCGAGCTACTATTCGTTTGCAAACAAACAGACAGCGAACTTCGCTTAATAGCTAAATAAGCAGCGGGTGAAATACACTTACAACAGTGCTCAACCCAAAGATATATATATATATATTATTTTATTTGAGTGTAAACAGTTACATATGGTCGCTACAAATAGCCATCTGTTTCAGTCAATGAGACTTCCTCAGGCGACCCAGTACCCTTGAACGACACAAAGAAAATGGAAAAAATTGAAAGAAATTGAAAAAAAAAAGAGAAAAAAAGAACTCTTAAAAAAAAAACAAACAAGCATAAAAAGATCATAAAAAGTTTCGAGATCTCTAAAAATGGATGATACAAAGGATAAGAAGATAAAGAATAAAAAAGATAAAAATTCATTTCAATATATTGGGAGATTATTCAAAACAGTAAAACAACAGGGTATAAATCTGAAATTATTAAAGCAGATCATAATTTTACTGGAACTGTAGTTGGTATAGGAAGGTTGGTATGAGGGGTTCTGTTTATACACTTATTTTCACGTGTCAGGAAAAGAAGTTTGCAAATGTGTTCGTTGACATCATGAGTTGCGTATCGGCATAAGTTAAGTGGGGAGAGGGTAATAGATAGAGAAAGGAAAGAAAAAGAGCGTTGTCACGGTAAAGGAGAAAGAAAGGTTAATAGACTAATACATACGGAGATATACATTTATATACATACATATGCACAAAATATGCATATATACATATATGTGTGCAACCACAGATACACACACACATATATACACATACAAGAACACACACACACACACACACACACACACACACACACACACACACACACACACACACACACACACACACACACACACACACACACACACAGGAATAACAATTTTTATGTATAGATACACAAACATGCACAAGTCTCTCTCTCTATATATATATATATCAATATATATATATATATATCAATATATATATGTATATATACACACATATGCATATACATATGCACACGATAAAAATACACAGACGGACAAGTACAGAAATACACATACGTACGGAAATACTATTGTAAAGACATATGTATATAATTAAGTAAATAATATTAAAATATTCATACTGAGGCATACATCTATATACATACATATGCAACAAAAATACATATACATACATACCTGTGCACACACATACATACATACATACACACAGATATAAATACATGCAATAATATACACACACACACACGAATAAACATCTTTGTGTATATATGCACAAACAATCACAAGTATATATATGTACAAATATATATATATATATATATATCAATATATATATTTATATATACACACATATACATATACATATACACACAATAAATGTACATAGACGGACGACTACAAAAATAAACATACATGCAGAGATACTATTATACAGACATATATATATATATATATATATATATATAATTAAATAAATGATATTAGAATTATTTAAATGAATTATATTTAAATTTAAAATTTTCGATAAAATGCCATTATCGAATTATTAAGAGAATTTCAAATTTAATCGGCGTACATCAGAACATATACATATCTATACGGATATGCAAATACAAAAATGCACACATATAATTATTAATAAGTAAATATTAGTATTATCACATTATAATTAGTTAAAAAAAGGTGTTACTTTAATCACATTATTATATGTGTTATGTAAAGTATTCGTTATACTGGTTTATATTATTTTAAAGTTTATCCTTGTTCTTTATTTAAGTATAGATTGGAGTTGGGTGGTTCTGGGTTTAGTCGATGGATTTGAAAAACATGTCGGAATAGTAAGAGAGTATTAAGAGAGGAGTGCATATATGCAGCTGCAAATACAAATAGATACAAGCATAAAGTACGCACACAAACGAATACGCATTTATACAGATATATAATAAAGGGGTAAAAAAGAGTAAATAAAAATGCAATATATGGTCATTTGCAAAACGTAGTTGAATCCAAATCTCTTTTCATCGTCCAAACTATATATATATATAATTAAATTTTATTATACAAGAATTGAAACATATACTAAAGGGGAGGAAAAGTACTAAGGTTACATATTAGAATGCAGACCCCACAATATTATTGGTATGAATAAATTAAAAGTAAAATTATTTGCATTCATTCAAAATGCCAAATCACAAAATCATTATTTTTATGGCTTCTTGGACTAAGAAATTTTATTTTTCCACAGATTATATATATATATATATATATATATATATATATATATATATATATATGCATATGTAACATGAAAGTTAATAATATAAGGTTGTGGGTGGGATTAGGTGCCTTTTGGTCAAGATCAAAGTGTAGTATCTGTTCTTCAGATGCTGCACTTCATTTTCTTGTTCTCTTTCGGTGGAGGAGAAATCCTTCACGACTGAGACAATTTTTATTTTTGTACCTTTTCTCCACGTTAAAAAACGACCCTGGTGTCTAACTCTGTCCCGTGGGGAGGCATAGTAAATAGGTACAATATAGGTAGTAAGCAGAAATTGAGAACATGTGTTGGCAAAAAAAAAAAAAAAAAACTAATATAGAATCCACATATAATATATACATATATGATAAAAGATGGATGAGTCTCTGAAATAAAAAAAATATGTAGTTATTTATGGTAATATAAAGGTGCATAGATGGGGTAAATACTTAATATAGGACAATTTAAGGATGGAGTATGACAGTTCACAACAACGTAAGAATTGAGAGTATGTGTTCAAGTAGTGTTTAAGCTTTCAGATTAGATTGAGGTTAGAAAGGAGGTGTTTCTTATTGTGTTTGCAATTAATATAGTTTTCTTATGTTTTGCTTAGGCGCTTATATATACGTAAGCATGGTTTGTAGATGTATGAGCCTGTTTTTTTCCTTTCTCTTCCGACGAAGAGCATTTAGCTTCGAAATGCCATGGCCTTACGAGGTTCTTTTTTACTTTTTCGTTTTTGATCTGTTGATGTAATCAAGTTTTATTTATCTTTGAATTATCAGCTTTTATCCTCTTACATATATGTGAGTATATATGTACACACATAATTCTGTATATATATATATATATATATATATATATACATACAAAATTGTGTGTGTGTACATACACAGACACACACAGACACAGACACACACAGGCACAGACACACATACACACGCACACATGCATATATATATATATACATGAAATTATTTGTGTGCTATTATGTTTCTATCTTAAATTCTACGCAATTATGCAGAATGTAGAAAATATACATGAATAAAATTGAGTATAATAGATAATAAATAATTAGCGGTTGTTTTGCAAAGAAATATGCAAGAAGTATATTAAGAAGTTCGTTTAATAAATAATTAGCGGTTGTTTTTCAAAGAAATATGCAAGAAGTATATTAAGAAGTTCGTTTAATAAATAATTAGCGGTTGTTTTTCAAAGAAATATGCAAGAAGTATATTAAGAAGTTCGTTTAAGTGATTTTTTTAATAGAAAAAGTATCTGGCTTCACAGTGTGGTATCTGTTCTGATGCTGTACTTGGGTTGATTTGTCAATGGGGCAGAGATCCTTCGATACTAAGGCAACTTCTTTGCCTACTTCTAGAGTGCCCCTTTTTTGGGGAGCTGGTTTTCTCCCACATTAAAAACGACCTTGTGACATATTTTGCTTTCGTGGGGAAGTAAATAGATGCTAATATGTAAAGATAGGGTTTTAATATTAATGTCAGAGCGAGAAAAAAACCCTAAACTTTATAGTTATATGCATGTGTGCTAGATCATTTTCATCCTAAATGCTATGCAAGTATGTACAATGTAGAAAATATTCATAAATAGAACTGAGTTAAATGAAACGAATCGTCGATTAAGGAATTATAAAAATAAATAAATATTTAATTAATGACTGAGTATTTTAAAAAGTTCAGTTTTATTTTTTGAATAGAACAAGTAATCTATCTATCTATCTATCTATCTAACTAACTATATATATATGTATATATATACCTATATATATATATATATATATATATATATATATATATATATATATATATATATATACGTATTGAGCACTTTGAAAAAAACACACACATATGGTATTTTATTAATATGGAGTCAATCATCAATGGATTAAACCCTCTCGGTTCTGATGGACCCATAGATCTTCCAAGGTCATCTGTCTAGGAGAAGGAAAACTCTGAAACTTAACCTAAGGGGAGGGAGGCCTCTTCAGTCTTGGATGACAACCTTCCTAGAGCTGGTGACTCAAACAAATTACCGGTCTGCAAACCTAAACTGCTTAAGGAGTAGATAGGCACTGTCTATCGCCCGGCTTCCATACTTCTTCTTTGCCTATTAGCCAGGCGTAGAGGTCGAATCACAGGACTCCGACAGAAACTCTCAGTGATCGATCTTATTTCTTGACTAGGGCAATGAACGCCGTTTTCCCCACTCCCGACACATCCCATCCCTTTAAACTGGGAACTTGGAAGTGCTTGAATGCTGTAATGCCAGTGCAAGTAGACTGGGTTGACCATCCTCTGATAGGTTGAGGGTACCGAATTGACAGCTCCTTGCTGCTGTTCCCGACTGGTAGAACCCTAACTCTTTGGTAGCGCTTAGAGCGGCTGCTCCATCAACAGTTGAATAATATCGGAATGTTTGTAGTCCCATGTCGCGATCCCCGGTGGGCTTTCCTGAAGCCACAATCCTAGTAGATGGAAGGTCAACTGATGGTTTACTTGTGTTGCATGTCTGGTATTCTGCATAACCACTTGTTCAGCACCCCTTACCTAAACTGAAACTCTTAAAAAATGACAGTACAATAAAAAATTACGCTTAAACCAGGACAAAACTTAAACAATTTGCCTCCTCCCTTGAGGCTTGCATTTACGAACATCCGTGGGCTTTGTACTAATTTAGATGATGTTGAAGCATTTCTCCTAACAAACACCCCAGATATCTTAGCACTAATTGAGACTAACCTACACTCCTCTATCGACTCTAATTACTTTAACATGCCCGGATATCTCCCACTCTGCCGTAAGGACTCTGACAGACATATGCACGGGCTTGGAGTCTATATTCAAAACACCCTCCCCCTTGACTAGAGAAACAAAACTAGAATCGGACGATCAAGCCTTTACGTGCTTAAGACTAAACATGCAACATAACATTAGTTACTTTTATTTTCTCTACAGCTCTCCCTCGACCCAGGACTGTACCCTAATAAACAAAATCTCTGACAGTATAGATACAGCACTTTCCCTTGACACTAGAGCATAAGTGCATGTCTTTGGTGACTTCAATGTCCACCATAGCAACTGGCTTGGATTTTCTACTTACACAGACGCAGCTGGTACCACAACATATAGCTTCTCTATATCTCATTCCCTATCACAAATGGTTACGTTTCCAAGCCATTTCCCAGACCAGCAAGAACAACACGCTTCACTACAAGATCTGTTTTTGGCCACTGTTCCCGATGATTGGGTAACGGATGGCCACAGCCCACTCGGGAACGCCGATCATGCAGTGATAATGGTTGAAATCGCCCTAAACTCTAGACCCAAAACCGAAGAGCCACTGCTGAAAACAACGAGATATAATAAAAAGGCTGACTGGGAAGTCATCAGGGATCTCCTCAGAAACGCCTCATGGCGAAATATCTTTTCACTTCCTGTTGAACAGTGCGCCAAGGAGACCACTGAATGGTTCAAAACGGCAATTGAAGCACATGTTCCCGCGCGGAAATTTTATAGCAAGCCCCACTCTCCCCCAATGGTTTACTTGTGCAGCTGCCATTGCGCATCGAAGCACAGAAATTAGGAACCTGTGACTTCTGGAAAATCTACAACAGTGTAGTAAATAATGGGCAATCAACAATTCCCCTACTATCCAACAATCATGAGCTTGTTTGCTCAGCAACCGAGAAGGCTAATCTTGCTAATGCTTGCTAATCGGTTTACCTCCAACGTAAATACCCCCGACAGACCCGACAAGCAGCTAAATCCCACCCCTTCACAGTAGAGATCCCTAGATGTAAGAGAGTCTTCTACTCCAGTAGTTTCTTCCCAAGAACCGCTAGACATTAGAACTCCCTCCCGGGACCCTGCTTACCTAACTGTACTGACATGCAGAAGTTCAAGTGTAACGTGAACATCTTGCTGCCCAACTCCCTACATAGTACCCCTGTAGCTTATGTCCCTGATAGTAGTCCCCTACCTCAAAGTGGCGATGTGCTTTGTTTGGAGTGAAAATGTTATATATATGAAGAAAAAAAAAATATATGTAATAGCAATTCGGAATATATATATATATATATATATATATATATATATATATATATATATATATATATATATATATGATTAGTTTTTTTTTGAAAAGTAAATCCAGCAGAGTGCTCAATTAAAAGGAAAATCCGAAATATAAGGCGTATTTATATTTTGTGTAC
The DNA here is from genome assembly GCF_053919585.1 of Euprymna scolopes. Lineage (NCBI taxonomy): Eukaryota > Metazoa > Mollusca > Cephalopoda > Sepiida > Sepiolidae > Euprymna > Euprymna scolopes. The sequence continues at coordinate 43,176,852 of NC_136524.1, read as the reverse complement.
AAAAGGTTTTTAGATGAGACAAGTCATTGGTACCGTCGGTTTCAAGCTCGATAATTAGGACCGTTTAAGATATCCTTATCAAGCTCTCTTCAGCCAACATTCGTCTCTTTTATATTTGTCCTGGAATCTTTATAAGCAGCTTAATATTAATCAACGTTTCTGCCTCCGAACAAAGACGAATATTGGCTGAAGAGAGCTTGATAAGGATATCTTACACGGTCCTAATTATCGGGCTTGAAACCGACGGTACCAATGACTTATCTCATCTAACAATTTTCTGTACACACACACTATATATATATATATATATATATATATATATATATATATATATATATATATATATAAGTGCCCAATACGTTGGCCGAGCTGCATATGTTTTTTATTTTTAAAAACCTCATGTAGTGACTTAGTTCATTACAACTGTTTCGGCAAGCAATGACGTTTGTACCTTTAGATGCTGAAAAAATATACGAAAAACCTGTTTATTAAATTAAAGTCGGCCGCCTAAGCTCGCATGCACAGATCATGATGTTACAATCATTAGATCAATCTGATAGACATTAAGACATTTAAAAATAAATGTTTAAATTTCAGCAATGTTTCTCGCGGTTAAGGTTGGCCGAGACGGTTCGTTCCTTGCTAATGGGACCAGGGATGATGTCGTTGCTAGATTCGAGTCTTACGATCGGCGATGATCGTGTCACCCTGCACTGGTGATTCCCGAAAGGATGAAACACTAGTGTGTGTAGAAATTATAAAAATAATCATTATAGTATATATATATATATATATATATATATATATATATATATATGATATAGGGCTGAAATATAATCTTCTAAAACTGAATACAAGAAGACGATATAAAGCATCGTGTTTTATTTAGAATTAAATGTGAGCACCGCATCAAATGATTTCACAAGGAGCATTCTTTTTACTAATGGGTGGTCATTTATCAAGGGTAAAGACCACCCGAGGATAAGGATTAATGAAATTGAGATAATATGGCGTAAACAACCATTACTAAATAGTGCATTTTAATTAGGGGACACGGCGAAAACCTGACAAGTTGCTGAACTACGGAATCCAGTGCACTTTATTTATTATTGGTTCAGTTTATATACTTATTTTATGCGACAGGATATTTTGCCAGTTATGTTAAATCAGGAGTAAATCAGGATTTCGGCTCTTAAGAAATTTCTATAATATCGACCACTGACCAAAGTGAATATATCTCGGCTCAAACAAAAAATGTATTGGTCGAAATACACATCAAAACACTTTTTTCAACGCAGAACAAGTGTATTTATGCCAGCTTGTAAAAAAAACTTTCGTTCTGTTGGCAATGAAATCACTGGAGGAGTTTTTGATATGGCTTAATTTTTTGAAGCATTTCTCACGTTGAGGTGTTTCAAAAGGTGGAAGTCGTTAGGTGAGAGGTATGGAGAGTATAGCAGATTCGTAACCCAATTCGTTCAACTCGTGCAGGGTTGGTTTAGCAATGTGCAGTCAGGTATTGTCATGAAGAGCCTTTTCTGTTGACTAATGCTGGGTGTTGTTGTCGAAGTTTCTGAAGCATTTCATATATTTGTCACAGTTCTTCTCCACCGTAATAGTTTTGCCTGCATTCAAAAAACTGTTTTGGTTGTCGTTCAATTCGCGAGGCACCCATTTATGAAGTGATTTTGTCTTCCTGAAGTGGTTGGAAATCGTCGTATACGTTACGTCTAATTTAGAGTCAAGTTCTCGAACAGTTGTCCATAGACTGGCTCCGACTAAGAGTCTTAACTGATTGTTGTAAACATCCGATAGCCGACCACTACGCTAATCATCTTCAATACTGTTGTCGACGCCACGAAATTTCTTTAACAACTATTGTGTTGTGCGTTCAGTAGTGTTTCCTGAGCCGAACGCTTCGTTGATATCGCGAGCTGTTTCAGCAGTTTTTCAGCTAAGATCAATTTTAAATAAGAAAATTGTGCGAATTTGCTTTTTTGCCATCTTATAGTCAATGTTCTGAAAATAAGTCATATTTGTTTTAAAACGATTGTAATTTAAACGATTAGATAGAGCGAAAAACTTTCTTCAAAATGATATATAAAGTAAACATATTACAACGGAAACTTATTTGAGAATACATCATTTCAAATCAGAATAAACAATTCCGCAAGAACTTTCTTTACAAAATTATATATATATATATATATATATATATATATATATATATATATATATATATATATATATATATAATTTGGGGATTTTATTTTCCAGAGGTAAGTAACCAGTAAAGTATAATGAGGTAATTACAAGAGTGTTCAATACCGAAGTAGAGCAGGGTATACTTTCAATTTCTTTTTACATAAGCAGTAATGTGTTGTTACACAGTCATTGACATGTTTCGGTTTTCTAGTATTTAGTAACTAGAGACCTCTTTAGGCAATCACGCTTACATTGGAAGGAATCACTAATCTACTACTGTATATGTAAAAGCACATTTAATGTATATATATATATATATATATATATATATATATATATATAATTTAAAAGAGATTAGAATAATAGTCTAAAGAGCTAAGTGTATTTTAATGTAATAGTGAAATTACTAGTTTAATTAAAATACAGGAAATGCTCGTTGTAATTTAGATATATAATAAGCTCGATAGTTAAATGTCCTAGAGCTAATTCAATATTAAGTAATGTGATTTATAATTTAAAAGTTTTAAAATTTTTAAAATTTAAAAATCAAAATTTAATTAAATTAAAAATCAGTTTCATAAGAAGGAACAACAACAAAGTCAATTATCTGTACGATTGTTGTTGTTCCTTCTTATGAAACTGATTTGTAATTTAATTAAATTTTGATTTTTAAATTTTAAAAATTTTAAAACTTTTAAATTATAAATCACATTACTTAATATATATATATATATATATATATATATATATATATATATATATATATATATATATATATATATATATATATATATATATATATATATATATATATATGTACAGGGTGGCCCATGAAGATTTACCCATGAGTTCGGGTTGATTATTTACCAAAGGCATTTAGTTTAAGAATTTGAAAGTTTCTTTTATTAAACCTCTATATATCTATCAATGTTCAAATGATGTTTCATTCATTTCTTTCAGGTATTCGCTAAGTTATGGCTGAAAAGGTTAAGCGGGACCAGATTGTCGCTCTCAAGACTGCGAGCGTTAGCAACAAGTGCATCGTTAAACAGCTCAAGGTGTATCGAAAAACAGTTTTCAGTGCATGGAAACAGTTTCAAGAGACAGGCACAACCTCTGGTAAACCAATTCCAGGCAGACCGCGCACAATTCGCACCAAAAGTGTTGTTTCTGCAGTGAAAAAGATGGAGCGAAATCCACAGGGAAGTGTGAGGAAAATTGCGAAAGAGGCAAAGATCTCAAGATCTTCGATGTAAAGGATTATTAAAAATGATCTTCAGTTAAGTCCATACAAAAAAACAGTCCCGGCAGTTAATTTCGGAACCCTTGAAGCAAAAACGGATGCACAGGGGCAAGTTGATGTTGCAAGAGATGGAGCGAACCGCAGGAAAGGTCTTCATCTGGTCTGGTGAGAAGATTTTCACGGTGGAGACTGTGACCAATAAGCTGAACGATAGGGTTTATGCCAAAAGTTCAAAGGACTTGTCAGTCAATGCCAGAAGCCATTTGAAACGCCAGAAGCCTGCTTCAGTTATGGTCTAGGCTGCTGTTGCATCCTATGGGAGCAAATCTCCGTTGATCGTGATTGAGGAAAGCGTGAAAGTCAATAGTCAAGTTTATTCGAATATGTTGGAGGCAAAGGTTCTGCCGTGCTCACTGAATCATTTGGGGATGATTTCATCTTCACACAGGACGGTACTCCAGCTCACACAGTGAATGTGACTCAACAGTGGTGCAAGGATCATTTCCCAGTCTTCTGGGACAAGCAAATGTGGTCACCATCAAGTCCAGATATCAATCCTATGGACTTCGCTATCTGGCCCATTTTGGAGAGCGACGTATCGAGACGTTCCTATCCCAATTTGGACTCCCTGAAGGCAGCCTTTCATTCTGCTTGGACCAAGTGGGACGAAGAAGTGGTGCGGCATTCTTGCGCTTCAGTGGCAGCATGTATCAAGCTAGTGATCAAAGAAAAAGGCCATTTTGAAATTTAATCTTTTGACTTTGTTTGGAATATACTTCTAAACAACAGTGATCAAGCATTTTTTCCTTTTCCTTTCTAGTCTTAATTTTATTAAAGTTTTCCTATGGGTAAGCCTTTATGGGCCACCCTGTATATATATATATATATATATATATATATATATATATATATATATATATATATATATATATATATATATATATATATATACTTTTCATTTGTTAACATCAGACAACAACAAAAAAAAAACCCTACAGTGTCTAGCAGAGATGGGGATGGGGTACAGAATAAAGAGAGAAAAGGAGGGATATATATATATATATATATATATATATATATATATAGAGAGAGAGAGAGAGAGAGAGAGAGAGAAAGAGAGAGAGAGAAAGGGAGAGAAATATTTACGGCACTGATTCGTAACCGAATGGTGAAAGCTGCCGACTGTCAATGCAACGGTTGTAGGTTCGGTGCACAGCTAGGGAAAGGTGTTTGTCTAGCCGCAATGATGAGTTGTGATACAACGAAACAGTACTGTATGTGGATGACAATTAAAGCTCCCCTTTTTGGGTTGAGCACTTTGTAAATATATTTTCACCCGACGCGTATTGAAAGCGATTAAGCGAAGCCCACTATTAATTTGTTTGTAAACAAGCTGATGGTTCGAGCACTTTGCGACGGTGGGTGTGGATTTTAATACACACTCTAGGAGAAATATTTACGGCACTGATTCATAGCCGAATGATGAGAGCTGCTGACTGTCAATGCGACGGTTGTAGGTTCAATCCACGGCTGGGGAAATGTGTTTGTCTAGCCGCACTGATGAGTTGTGATACAACGAAACAATACTGTATGTGGATGACAATATATATATATATATATATATATATATATATATATATATATATATATATATATATATATATATATATATATGAGAAGTGAAACTACAAGCAGATTTGAAAAAAAAGTTTTAAAGCCAAAATTTCCTCAAGGATAAATAATGTTAACGAGATGAAATAATTATCAGTTTAAGGATGAAGAACTTCATTGCTGTGATAAGGTAAAGTTAAAATATTGTGAGAACAGTTTATGCCAGGAATGGAATGATGTTAGATTTGAAGGTCTCCATTGTCGTAGTCAGCAGGGAAGTAAAATCACCATCACGATAAGCCCATCATTTTGATCGTGGGAATCACTGCATTAAATATAGGCACCGCCAAAAATGGCCGCAAAATCAAGTTGTTGTTGTTTTTTAAAACGAAATTACATTTATTAAAATCCATTATTTCTGAGTAACTTTTTTTTTCCAGAAAGATAAAACCCTGAATTTTATCATATAGAAAACAGAATAATGTAAAACTTTTTCTACTATTTTTAATTCAATTTTAAATGTTAAATTTTCCCAAAAAGTTAACAATTGACATTTTTTGTCTTGCACAAAAAACGTACTTAAATATTTAAAAAAAAAAAGGGTTTTTGAAATAATTAATTAATTTATTTATTGTCTAACTAAGATTAAGGATGATTTTCTAAGAGAATATGCAAAAATATTATAATATAAGTACCTGAATTTCAAATAATTCCACTTATTCATATAGGTAAACCAGATATTCGCGTTGACGTAGAGTTCAGATCGACTCTGTTTACGTTTTCGTCTGATAAAAAGCAAACTATGGAAGACCAAACAGGCCAAAAAAAACTTATTTTTCAGTGACGAAATTTTCAATGTATTATTAAGCTGAGGCTGGCCAGTACCAGATGGGTGACCATTTGTATGTGTTTGGTTTTTAATGTGTATGTGTGTGGGGGTCAGACTCCCCAAAATGGGGGGGGGGCAATTTAAAGCAGAATAAAAAAAAATTATTTCAACGCGTTTGGTCCACCATAGTCGAAAGGCGGCAAACGTTTTCAAACGGGATCGAAAAAAAAGATGCTATTTTTAACACAAAGGGCACAATATTTATCGAATTTTTTTTTTGGTATCGATTATTCAAAGCATGCCCTGTTTAATAATGGTCATGCATTATTCGGCTCGCTAAAAAAAAATTGTTAATTTATTTATCAAAAATTTTAAAATAGCTTTTTTCGTATAATTATTAAAAAAATTTTTTTTTTGTTTTGCTTAACTTAAATTAATTATTTTACTTAACATATTCACCGAATTTCACACTTCAAAACTCAAAAGCGGGATAATTAAACACAATCGAAGTTCTGATATTCAGACGTCAAAATAAGGTATGCAAACAATTCTTTTTTTTTTTTTTTTTTTTAATCTATAATTCTGTCCCTTACAACACAATATGTTGATTTCAGTTTCAGATGATTATTTTAAGCATATTTGTTCCCACTTCAAAACAAGGGGGGGGGTTTGTAAGCAAAAAAAAAATATATATATAAATATCGTTTATGAAAAATAAGTACACTGTTATAAAGTTCATTCTTCTCCTAATAATCGCTGAAAATTTCGTATTGATCGGATAATTACCTGATTTTTGGTAGATTTTTAAAAAGACGGTCCGTCAAAAAGTACTGACCTGCCCCCCCAGTTTTGGCGGTGAATTTTATTTTCTCCTTTATTGACCGCCTTGTTAGAGAGGTTGACAGAAATTTATGTTGTTTTGAAGTAGCCAGGTACCCCGGTCTGCAAAAATAAAATCTCAATGCAGCCCCATTGAAATTCTCCGGTAGGAGCGACTAAGGCGACTAGCAATAACTGACCACTTCTTAAAGAGAAGGTAAAGCATGGGCGGATCGACCATATGCTATATAACCGTACAAAGAAAAATGTTCCAATCTGTAAACAGATTTTGTTTATTGCTGATAATGTAACCGTTAATGACGAGTAAACATAATTACGATAAGAGAATATAGCGAGATAAGGGTCTGTTTAAACTATACGCAATATTGTAAACAGTAAATCCCTTTATCTCTGCGGTATTTCCCCTTTAATTTAATAAATTAAGATAAAGCAGTAAAGAGGAAGAAACTAGCGTTGATGTGACTATTATTTATGTATACTCGCTAAGAGTTCTCACACAGGCGATCATCATAGAATACTCACTGACTACAACCGGTGGTATTCCCTGAGTCTGTATAACAACAAGCCTCCCCAGATTCCCAATAGTCGCAACCTTCAACTGTATTCGAAGGGTTTCCTTAAGAGTTTTCAACATTACCGTCTATTGTATAGTCACAGTCTCCCTCTTGATTCCAATTTCTCCAAGTCTTTCTTCCAAATTATTCGAAACTGTTCCTAGTGCTCCTACAGTTACTGGTATTAATTATATTGATTTTCTTCAAGTTCCATTTTCCTTACAATTCTCCGGTAAGTTCCATGTATTTACTTCTTATTTTTTTTGTACCCACTAGAAGTTCTCACAAAGGCCATCATTAGAGACACTGTGGTGTTTCATGGAGTCTGGGTAACAAGTCTCCTCGCATTTTCAATAGTCTCCTCCTCTTTTGATTGCTATTACAAATTATTTGGCCTTATCGCGACAGCCGTTTGCAAATGAATTCTGACTTAACTATTTAATTCCATATTATCCGAGGCTGATACTTTTGGGGGAGGGATCTTCAACAGTCTTCACTGGAATTTAGGAAGCAATATGCATCCAGAAGGTCCC
>NC_136524.1:43149037-43159037 GCF_053919585.1 Euprymna scolopes | reverse complement strand
ATCGGAAAAATATGTAAGGAGGTGAGCGACGCTTTTTATGACTAGTTTCCTTGCAACAACATCGCTTCAGCGACTACTGTTGCTACTAATTCACTGCTGTCGCGAAAAGAAAAGTAACAAGTGGAACAGAGAAAGCATGAAAGGAAGATAGTTGGGGGGGGTTTATTGAAAACAGACGAGTGCCGTACATTGTTATTACATGTGTTTATGTGGGCAAAACATAAGACTGAAATTAAACAAAGAACGAGGGAATTTATTGGAAGCCTAGAAAAATCATGGATTACAATAGAAAAATGCGAGCATGAAAAGTAATATGGTTAAGCTTAAACATGGAAACATAAAGGACTAGTTGTTAAAACTGGAACAGAAAAGAGCAAGATATTCTAGTACAAAATATAATATAATTTATAACTTAAAATATTGCAGCATTAAGAATTTTTTTAAAATTCAAATTAACATAAAGTAATCAATTCTTAATGCTGCAATATTTTAAGTTATAAATTCATTATATTTTTACTTTTCCACATTTTAGCTTAACCATATTACTTTTCATATATATATATATATATATATATATATATATATATATATATATATATATACAATATATATATATATATAATATAAAGTTGAATGTCTGTGTGTGTATGTGTGTGTGTCTGGTCACAAATAGGCTCCTATATGGTTGACTATTTTAAAAACCTGATTATATATACTGATAGAAGATGTATCGAGACACAGGAATGGGTATGTTTGATCTGGTAGAACGGCGGTTCATTAAAATTGTGGGGTCTGCGTTCGCGCCTGGTCCACAAAGTATGGAAATAAAAAATTTAAAAAGTAAAAAAAAAAAACGTTTACAAGTGTTTTTGATATAGATGTACATAATAATACTTTGATAAGTATGTTTTAACTTAAATAGGGATGGTATAATAAAATTGTGGGGTCTGTGTTCACGCCTGGCCTCCACAGAATGGAAATAGGCACAAACTTTAATAAAGACTTTTCATATCTATCTGCGTAAGTATACTTTGATAATTATGTTTCTGTTTGAAGAAATATGGTATAATAAAATTATGGGGTGTTCGTTCGCACCTGACATCCATAGAATGGAAATATGTCACAAAGTTTAACAAGGTTTTTTCTAATATAGATCCACAGAATATTGGGAGAAGTGTTTCAATGTGAACAGGTATAGTATAATAAATTATGGGGTTTATCTATTTTATTTTTACTTTCATCATATTTGGCTTTGGTTTTGATACCCCCAAATTCAACCCAAATTTACAACCCTTCCGTTTCATAACCTATCATACTTTCATAAATCAGAGTCCATTTTCTGTAGGCTGTTTTTTAACCCAGTCAACGACGGGTATTTTTGCTAATATATATATATAAACATATATATATATATATATATATATATATATATATATATATATATATATATATGTTTTATTTTTTATTACTGTTTTATCTGTTTGGTTACATATGTTTCAGATGTTGGACCATGTTTACGATCTAACAGCCTCGTCAGACCATTGCTCTGCGATAGTATTGAACACTCTCTTCAGGTTTTTATTAATTATTAGTTTTTCCATATACATATATAATGTATATATGTGTATGTATATAATGTATATATATATAATGTATATATATATATATATATACATTATATATATACATTATATATAATGTATATATGTGTATGTATATAATGTATATATGTATATATATATATATACATTATATATATATATATATATATATATATATATATATATATATATATACGTGTTCTCTTTTCTTCTTACTAACTGCTGCGCTTTCTAATTCCTTCTGTTCACTAATTAGGTCACTTGCTCTTTCTACTAATTTTCTCTCTCACTTTTCCCCCTTATATTTACTCATGAGGTCACTTGCTTTTTATTCTCTTTCTTACTAACTCTTGGAGACACTACCTCCCTTAATCTTTCTCTACCGATCTCTCTTTCTCTCTACAGCTCTCTCCCCCCTCTCTCTCTCATACACAACCATTCTCTCTTCTCTATCTGTTCCTTACTCTCTCGTTATTACTTTACTTTCGTTTATTTTTTTTTTAATCGTTTTCTCTCTATCCCTGGTCCCTTCTTTATCTTCATGTACATCGGTCTCCAGGTACTTCCCAAGCGCACCACAAAACGATCCACATATATAACACGATGTAAGTTTAATATACAGTAATATTATCTTCATAAAATTTATACCATTTAAAAGAAAAGACCGAACATAAACTGGTAATGATTAATAAAAAAAAAAACCTTATGTGTACGCAAATAACGAAAATGAGAGATTAAAATCGTATTTATTTAACGATGCTCTAATAAAACATTTTCAAGGTCCAGATACACGTGTGCTTAGAAAATGTAGTAAAAATCAACTAATAGTCAGAGTTTCGCGAAATTTTCGATGTTTAATTTTTGGATTAATTTATATTTAAAAACGCAGTGTTCGTAAATATGTGAATTTTTTGCTCATGTTCCTTCCCCCATATATCATTTTATGAACTCTGCTCAAAATATAATCGATCGACAATTTTTAAAAATATTTTATAAAGCCGAAAAAATTTAAATACGCACATACTATTTATTTTTGTGTTTAATAAACCTGTAATTTTGTAATTCATCCTGAATTCGTAAATAATAAATAAAAATAAATAAAATACGATTATGTTTTGAAAAAAAAACAAAAAAACAAAAAAAAAACAGTGCGTTTTTCTTATTAACATATACAGGGTGACCCCCCCAAAAAAAACGGGCCCCAACTCTAATTAGGTCCCGTTTTTAGTTTTTTGTCCGAATGAAATAACACTTTGGTCATAACTAGTTTATTACATTCAAAACATCACATCGAAACACTAGGATATTTGTCCTTTTTTTTTTCTCCGTTCTACAGCATATGTTCTAGATCGCCTCCATTTAGCTTTTGTTTTTTTTTGGTCACACTGTATTATAATCCATTAAATTGCATAGAAATAAAAGAAAAAAAACATTCTAAACAGATAATTTTTTTTAAAGATTAAAAATGATTCAATTCCTTCGAGATAATCATTTTGAGTAATGGTTTCCTAATTTGTTCAAAATATTTTAATATAGAGAAACCGGCATGAATTTAAAAATTTATCGCCAAGAAAATATGTCTACAATTTAAGCGGCTTTCTAACCCTAAAAGTATGGGAACTCATGATGTATTACGTATTAATGTATTAGCCAAATCGTATTAATTATTATTACGTTAGCTGCTTGAATTCATATATTTAGTGCATGAGAAAAATATAAGCCCAGGACATGAATAAATAAATATTTTAAAACAATAAATTTGCATTTTTAAAAAATAAATATATTTGTATAAATATCCAAATCAAACAAAACCAAACCATAGCAAAAGGACATTAATTCCATTATTCATACTTAATGCGTTTGATCATTCGCTGATATTGAATGTACGCTCAAAATGATGACGTCACCGACTTTACGGCACTCCTTGAAGATCCCTATCTCTCTTCCTACCTCATTTTGATTCTTTATATATATATATATATATATATATATATATATATATATATATATATATATATATATATATAATTCTTTATCTTTCTACATTTTCTGTCTCTCCACTTTCCCTCTCTGTATCTAGCTTTTTCGCTATAATTTTCTCTCTACTTTTTTTTTTTCTCTCTCTCTCTTTTTCACCCTCACACTTCTGCTTTCTCTTATTGTCATTTCAACTTTCTCACTTTTTCCTCCGTCTCTTTTCTTCTTTCATTTTCTCTCTTACACACGTACTGTGTATCTCTTTTTAAAACACGTACTCTTTGTATATGTACTTTTTTTTTCATTTTCTTCCGTTGAAGATTGTAGTGCTGAGTATGGGGCATTCAAACCAGCTGCCAACATTGCCCTGCTTTTTATTGAAACCAACCGAGAGCTCTTTTTAGTATCCTAGTTGTTCCCTTAAGTGCATTTGTCTGGATCTCTTTTGAACTTGGTTCACCAGGAATATTAGTTAGGTAGGAATTCAGGTTATTATTCATAAGCCCTGTGGCATCTATAATAACTGGTATGATTGATATCTCTCTAAGATTCCAGTTTCTTTTCATATACACGAGACCTTGATATTTGGTCTGACTCTCTCTTTCAGCTCTGTGTATGTGTGCGCTTATGTATGAGTATACGTGTGTTCGTGTAAGTGCTCAAATAAGAGCGTCTTACACCGTCCGTACCATTCAGGCTCTAACTTACACCCCCTTCTTCCAATACCACCACGTGTGTCTTCTCATCCCTTATGCGTGCAAGACAATCCCATCTGCCTGTTTATCTTCTCTCTGTCTGTTAAACAATTAGTCCCTTTCCTCTCCGTCTGTCTGCTGATTTCACTGTCAGTCAGTCAGTCAGTTAGTCCGTCAGTCGGTTCAGGTCGGTCCTTGTTCGGTTCTCCGTCGCTCCTCGCCCCATTTGTCGTCAGTTCTGTCTCTCGTGTTGAAACCCATCCCGCCTGTCAGTGTCATCCAAGTCACGTGACCGGGTTCTTAAGCGTTGTATTTTATTTCAAGTTTTTAAACCGTCGGCTTTTTTTTTTTTTTTTTTTTTTTTTTGAGGATCATTTTGAAAATTTTTCTTGTAAAAATTGCGCGACCTTGCGAAAACATCTGGCATCCACTATTTCTCGGTTTAAGAAAACCGAAATAGATAGATAGATAGATAGATAAAAAGAAAGAAATAAAGATAGATAGATAGAAAGAACGATAGAATCGAAATATTAATACACACACACACACACACACACACACACACACACACAAACACACACACACACACACACACACATATATATATATATATATATATATATATATATATATATATATACTTCGGAGTAGTTTTTATTTAACAATCAGTGGTTATGTAAACGTGAGATTGTAGGTTTACAAAATATTACTGGCAGTAATATTCTATAAGTTATCCCATCTAAACGAGAATTGCTCGATATTCAAGATAGAGCAAATAAATTAAATTGTAATTCAATATATTATTTTCACTTTGACTTTCCATGTCTCACTGACTTTAGCAAATAGGGTGCATACCTTTATAACTATTTGCTAATATTTTCACTCCTCTGATGAGATGGTAGACATCGAAACCCTATAGGTTAAGGAGATAAAATTTCTAAAACATTCTTTGTCTTGCTTAGAATAATAAAAATTCTTTGATATGAAACTCAACCACTTCATTTCATTTCAATGAGAGTTTTTTGAAATTCATTGAATTACAATTTAATTTATATATATATATATATATATATATATATATATATATATATATATATATATATATATATATATATGTATCAGTTACCTGGTAAGGCCACAGGGGAGTCAACCAAGCAAAGAAAAAACAAAAACAAAAAAAAAAAGAAACAAAAAAAAGCAAAAAAACAAAACAAAACAAAAACAAAAACAAAAAACAAGCAAAATTTATCCCAAAACAGCAAAACTAAAGCTAGCTGGCCAGGACACTATATATACAAATATAGGCGAATTTTGCCTATTTTGTCGGTTTGAAAATATAGGTTCTTGTTTACTAATTGTCGTAAGATTTTAAGAATAGTATTATCATCTTCAAAAAGCCCGTAAATTTTCATGTAGTTTCGTTCCATAAAATAAAAGATATTAGCATTTCAATTTCCAATTTTGCTACGAGTATATATATATATATATATATATATATATATATATATATGTATTATTATTATTATTATTATTATTATTTATTAGAAGGTAAACAGTTACATTTGGTCGCTACAAAAAGCCATCTGTTTCAGTCAATAAGACTTCGTCAGACGACCTTGAACAATTCGATGCTATAGAAAAAAGAACAAAAACTTTTTTCTTTAGCGTCGAATGGTTCAGGGTCGCCTGACGATGTTTCATTGACTGAAACAGATGGCTGTTTGTAGCAACCATATGTAACTGTTTACCCTCGAACAAAAATTTTGCTCTTGTTATCGAGCACTATCTAACAACCTCGTTGTATTCATTAGTCGCTACGTTTGAATATCTCAAACCTGAATTTATATATATATATATATATATATATATATATATATATATATATATATATATATATTGCCAATTTTAGAAATTTCAAATCTCAGCGACTATTGATCAGAATTAACAAATAAAGACGCCTTGGAGAGGTAATGACTTGAATTGTGTACTATGCTATGTAACATTTGCCCTTAAGGTCTCACATTAAGGGGATCCTCCATCCTTCAGAGCCTATTTTTGGTATTATTTACAGCCATAAAATGTTTCAATCATAGGTGTAGTTTTTCTAGTTTTGCATCTGAATTACAAAATATCTGATATTTGTCCAAAACCTCTGGCCTGGATGAGGAGAAACTAAAACTTGCTGTTATGATTTCAAATGATCTGTACCAACAGGAAGGGGAGGCTTGACTCTAAATATTTCTCATATGTTATATCTCCTTTCTTTGGGTTTCATACATAAATTAAATTTCACAGTGTATAAGGATTATTTGATACTGGAGATATTCATAATCGTAGCCTATTTCCAAACTGAGGAGAGGCATAACATATAGGAAATATTTGGAATCAAGTTTACCCTTGTTGTTATTTCAGATCATTTGAAATCATAGCAGCAATATAGAATACATGTTATCTATAATATAAAGAGCAAAAATCTGTTTAAATGTATGTATGTATGTTTGTATGTCTGCCTAAAACTTTCCACTTTTGATTTCTTATTTCTTCTTATTATTATGTTATACTGGACCAAGATATAGTAATGATTTAAAAAATTAAAAAAATAACTCGTGCGCCACCATCGAGAATCGAAACCAAAACGTTTAGCTTACGATTTACTTTTTCCTTTGATGCTAATGCCTGTGCTATACAGCGTATGTGAACCCATGCGAAACTTTATATTTGGGTTTTAGTTAGGTCAGGCATTTACTTCAACTTCAAAAAAAAAAGTCAATCGTAAGCTAAACGTTTCGGTTTCGATTCTAAGCGGTGGCGCACGAGTCATTTTCTTTTTAAACTTTTAAAACCATTACCATATATTGGGTCCAAAATAATATAATAATAAATACGAAATCTGAATTAATAAAAATATCATATTTAAGCCTATTTTCCGATCGGGCAATGCCGGGCGGCTTGCTTGTATATATATATATATATATATATATATATATATATATATATATATATATATATATATATACTAGCAGGGGCCGTCCGACCTGTTCGATCGTAAAATGTGCTTCAATATATTGTAATTCATGCAAATTTAGTTCTTAATATTATAGTGTACCTTATATGTCAAATGTTAAGAAAAATAACTTGGGTACTACCAACTACCACCTAAAATCTAGGGCTTCAGTCACGTCTTCTGCTGATGTAGGTTTCGGGAAATGGATAAGAAATATTTAATTGTAAACCACCTGTGAGAAACGAATTGAATCTGGGCAAAAAGAAATGGAAATATGTCGGCAAGTTGAAATGAACATTTTGCGTTTCATCTTGCCGACAGACGCGTTATTCATTCATCCAAAGAAAAATTTTGCTCGTTATAAACCATCTTTAGTGTATGGTTACTGCTTCTTGTTAATTTCAGTGTTATGTGAACAGTAGTTTAAGAGTTTATCGGTTAAATATTTACAAACAAACGGACAGACAGACACACATGCATCTACTGTTCTATTTATATAGATATATATGTTATATATATATATATATATGCAAATCTTACACACACACACACACACACACATATATATATATATATATATATATATATATATATATATATATATATATAATATGCAAAAGCAGTGAGAAAGGTTTTAGCAAAGATGTGAAATCGGTTGCGGAAATGGATTTGCCCCTCTGTCATACCAGAGAATCAATGTGGGTTTAGATCTGGTCATGGCACAATGGACATGATATTCTCTGTGTGACAGTTAATGAAAAAATGTATGGAGCAGCGAGTAGCTTTGTATCAGGATTTTGTCGATCTGACAAAAGCTTTTGATAGCATCAATCGCAATGCATTCTGGAAGATTCTTAGGAAACTGCGTTGTTCTATTAGTTTTATAGAGTTTTTCAGCAGTTACACCATAATATAAAAGCCCGAGCGAACTTTAATGGTCTAACTAAAGTTGAAAATGGTGTGAAACCAGGTGATAGACTTGCTCTTACATCATTTTCCATATATTTCGCTGTGATGCTGGTGCATGCGTTTAACAATTGTGATATTTGGGTGAAGTTTCGGTTTCTTATATTAGGTAAACTTTTTACCTTAGACGTCTTAACGCGAAGTCGAAAAGTTTTCAGAACCATTGTTCTTGAACTTTTACATGCAGATGATGCAGACCTCGTTTCACATTCAGAAGCAGACACACAGATGGTTATGGACAAGTTATCAGAGGATTGTAAAGCTTTTGGCTTACCATCAGCCTCAAGGAAACCTGTTATGAATTCCCCTCCTAAAGGAATGCCATATGTTGAACCAAACAATTTGATTGATGGTAAGAAGTTGAATATAACGACACAATTTTGTAAGTTTGGGTAGTACGCTGAGTAAGAACCGTACGCTTGATGCTGAGAAAAATCACAGAATAGCAAAAGCCAGTTCTGTTTTTGGCAAACTGGAGAAACTGTCGTCAAATCGGAGAATCATTACACTGTTATATGGATTAGAGACTTGAACAATATATAGAAGGTATCTCAAGTTGTGAATAAAACTTCTAAAAATTTTTTTATTTACTTTAACGACGTTTTTAGATTTATTTGTAAAAAAAATATTTTTTCTGACTTGATAAGATAGCACCATAACTATTATATTTTATTCTTGTCACAACTTATTCGTGCAAATTAGGTATTAAATGCCAGTAAATGCACTCGTTACTAAAATATTCGTATTAAACCATACATTTAATTTATTTTTTTTATGGATAAACTATTTTAACGATCTAAAGGGAAAATATACGCATTTGACATCTATAATATAAATCTCACCTGTCTGTTTAAATGTATGCATGTATGTATGTATGTCTGCATAAAACTTTCGACAGAGCCGACAGATTTTCACGAGATAGGTATCATTTTAAAATTGGACCCTTCGGGTGACAAAATATCGAAAAACTGGCTAAAAACATTAATTCCTTCACCCTTAACTGGGTACTTTTCTATAGGGAGGGATCGCTTTTTTCGCCGATATTTTCGAAAGTCATCCCCTCTTTTCGATTTTCTAGCCTTAATTTGTTTGGCGATGGACGCAATAGTAAACCTGTCACGTTTTTTAACGTTCTTTTCCTCCTTCGCGATACGGGTTCGACCCTGCCTGCCTATTATCACTTTTTTTTTGTTCAACACACACCTCGAAACACCCGGGTAACGCCGGACAAGGCCGGAGAACGCATGGCTAGTTTTATTATAAAGTGAGTGATGGGTTTCCGAATATATTTCAGGATCAGGATGAGTCTGAGGTGATCGTCTGCACATGTTCAGAAGAAGTAGGTATATTCGACAATCGGACACCGCCGTGGTTTGCTTAATCTCTGTGAGTTACTTCTTTGAACGTGGTGTTCTAATTAAGATTGTAGGGTATTCACTTCAAATACAAGGGATTCGAGTTTCGAATTGTGGCTTCTAATATTTTATACTGATGATCCCAAAGTGGGTCGACACTAGAGTCTAGGATTTCCGGTCTGCGACTTTTATAGTTTGTGTGAGCTGCAGCGTCTGTTTTATTGTAAAATACTTATATATATCATTTCACATTAAAAAAATTATGCAATAATTATATTTATATACAAAAATAAGCACACGGCTCTTTATTATAGATTGAAGGATATAAAAGAAAAGAAAATCTAATTTTTCTTAGAGTATTTTCACTTGACGAGTTGTAGCGTCTTTACATTCACCTGAACT
>NC_136524.1:43134037-43144037 GCF_053919585.1 Euprymna scolopes | reverse complement strand
TAATCGCCTAAAAATGGAGAATCATGTTTTTCCTTTTTCAGGGGTATTAGAATATAAGTTGGGATTTTAGAAATAATAAACGTGGTTTTTCATACGTAATTTTATGTTTATTGGCTAGATAAATGTATCAAAATTCTTGTGAAAATAAATTTATTCCGTTTATTCATTACAAAAATATTTTCCCGGTACCCCACACAGAGATTTATCAAAGACAAATTTATTTTAGAAAGAAAACATCGACTTCAGTTCCGTTGTTGGATTTAAAAAATAATAAACGTGGATTTTCATATGTAATTTTGTTTATTCGCCAGATAAAAATCTACAAATATTTTTTTTCTGTAGAAATTTGTTTTATGACGGAATGAAATTTGGCGCACTGGTGTACTTTTTGGCGAAACAAAATGGCGGATTGAAATCTGGCGTGCTGGCGTGCTTGCATCCCCCAAAAGAATTACCCGACGATTTGTATGCAAAATATGAAAACAGTGTAGGAGAGAATAATTAAAAAAGTCCGTTTTATGTCCAAAGATTAGTTTCTACATAATAACGTACTATTAAGAAAATGATTCTTAACATTAGGGGACTGGATTCTGTTAACTACTCTGTACCTTCTCTCTTATGAAAAAAATTTCATATTTTTTTGTCACAATTATACGCATTTGGTCGATTATTAGATTTACTTGTGTTACTGTAAAAGAAGAACACTACTACTACTACTACTACTACTACTACTACTACTACTACTACTACTACTATTAATACTAATACTACTAGCAGCAGAAAAAATATTATTCTCTTTAGTTAAAATCACTTCCCTAAAATTGGATTCTACATTTTTAAATGATTATTTCACGAAAAGAAAAAAACAAAAACAAAACAAAGACAAAAAATTAAAAAAAAACAAACAAAAAAAACAATTATTTTAAAATTTCGCGTAGGAAAACTGTTGTGCACAGAAATTTAGGTAAATACTCGTTTGCCATTTTTCCTTAATCGCTCGAAAATCGAAAATTAAACAAAATACTCGTACAGCATAACATTTTCGATGGATTGTTATCATTTATTTATGTATTTCTACCAGAGTTTGCTTAATTTTCAATTTGGAGCGGTTATCAAGTGTCCTTCTGCCAGGGTTATTGGGCAGCCATTTTTTTAAATTCTAACTCAACGAGGAGACACTAAGTTAGTTTTGAACTAAAAAACACATTTTAAAATAAGTTAAAAAAAAAAAAATTATTCAGCAATGCAGAAGAGTCTTGCCTTTGGTAGCATTTATTTGTTGAGTATTTGTTTATTATTTCTTTCCTTCTTCTGTTAAATGTCCCAATCCAATTCTTCTTTTTGAGGTGCATAAGCTTAAATGTAGATGTACTTTCCTTTTTATTTGAGAAAATCTTCAGAATATTTTTTCTTTATGTATCTCATCCAAATTTTGATGAACTCAACGGAGATTTTGTTCTTTATTTTTCACTTGCGTCCAAACTGAAATGCCATAAACTTTAATTATTTCAGAAGAAGCCGATGGGAGACACTGCCATTGTAAAGCTGGCGCCAACGAAATTTAAAAGCCCTACCCAGAACATTGAACACCTAATAATCAAGTGACCAATATATATATATATATATATATATATATATATATATATATATATATATATATATATATATATATATATATATATATATATATTGGTCACTTGATTATTAGGTGTATTAATAGGTATATATATATATATATATATATATATAATTTATTATTTAGTTTAACTTAGAAAACAATTTGTTTACGTCTAAAAAATATGGGCGATTTTTTAAGACAAAGATCTTTACGGTTAAAAACGCTTATTAACTGTACTGTCGTTTAACAAATCATCAAAATATCTATCTATCTATCTATCTATCTATCTATCTATCTATCTATCCCTCTTCCCCCTCTTCCTCTTCCTTATCCTCTCTCTCTCCCACTCTCTCTCTCTCTAGGATGGAAATCACATCTGACGAGTTGATGAGAAAGAAAATTTTATGAAAACGTAAAATCATAATATTTTCATCCCACTAACGAAACGGCTGTAAAAAAGAGATCCCAGATGAAATAAATATGAGTTATATGAATGAAAAAATGCAAGTCTTTTGTACTATATATATATATATATATATATATATATATATATATATATATATATATATATACTAGCAAGTCTGCCCGGCGTTCCTCGGGCCCTATGTACTGTTCACAACTTTATGTATGTATGTATGTATGTATATATATATATATATATATATATATATATATATATATATATATATATATATATATATTAAAAGACTGACTCGTATCCAGGTAATTTACATCTCAAAATTTCAAGTGTTTAGACCCAAAATTGGCGGAGGAGTTCAACTCTTTCAACTTTGACCTCTTGACAGCCAAATTTTCGCGCAAGAACTGATTAAAAAGCTTGCTGCATGTCTGAATACCCTTTATGTAAAATTTTAAATGTTTAGATTCAAAATTGACTGAATAGTTTGCTGGAGACTGCAAAGGTCAAATCTGTTAAACTTTGACCCCTCGGCAGCCAAAATGTTGGTCAAAAAGCCGATTAAAAAGCTTGCCCTACGTCTGAATACACTTTTTTTTTGTAAAATTTCAAATGTTTAGACTAAAAATTGGCTGAGTAATTTGGTAGAGACAGCAGAGGTTAAATTTTTAAAACTTTTACCCCAATTTTGACCACTTAACATTTATCATTTTGAGCTTAAATCAAATTATAAAGTTAGACCCATGTCAAAGTAACCTACATGTAAAATTTTAAGTGTTTAGATCCAAATTGACGGAAGAGTTTGGTAGAGTTTTCAAAGGTCAAATCGTCGAACTTTGACCCCTTCACAGCTAAATTTCTGACCCAAAATTGACTAAAAAGATTTTCCCAAATCCCAAATATCAAATATGGAGTCTGTAAACTGAAAATGGATAGAGTAGTTTGGTAGGGAAATGTATACACACACAAACAATTTCACTTTTATAGATATATAGATATGATTATTGATCTGGATTAAATATTATTAAAAACATATATACTAGCTTGCTTCCTGGCATTTCTCGGTCGTACAATACACTTAAACACGATATTTTAATTTGTGCAATTTGTATTTGGTATTATAGAATCGATTCTCTATTGATTATCATATATTACGAGAATTAATTTGCCAGGTGGACTAATTGGCAAAAAATAAATACATAAATGAAATAATAATGATATTTCGTCAAATTCCGCCTCTGTTTGTTTACAATATCACGTCAGTTGATATTTGGGCTTGACAATGAATGTTATTGAAAAGTCACTTCTGATTAATATTTAGTTTAAAAATGTGCCAACAAAGAAATGATTTTGGACGATTTTAAATGGCACCTCTTCTTTTTATGTAAATTGAACTCATCAATAAAAAAAATTAAAATAAAATGATGAAGTCTAACGTGGCTTGAACAAGGGACTGTTCGATCTGTAGTCGAATACTCCACCACCAAGCTATATTTCCAGATTAGAATATGTTTCTTTTTTGTTTTGTTTAAGAAGAAATTATTTGATGAGATTTTATTATTTCACTTGGCCGGTGTAACGTAAAATATTCCCCTGCAAAATTTTTTTTTCTTCTTATGTAAGAGTGAAATACTATTTTTAAGATCGGATTTTTTTCGATTTTCGAAAATGATTTGCTGAGATTTTATTATTTCCAGTGTTTCCAACTAAGAGATAAAAACAAACAAACAAAAAAACAAAAAACAAAAAAAAAAAAACTGCTAGATCAAGGAAAAGATAATCGTAGATTTTAAAATTTTGCCGTCTGAAATTTTCAAAAACCATTAATTCGAAATTAAAAAAAAAAATCCCCAAAAATAGAAAAACACTATATTTAATCTTCCTACCCTACATAAAAATATTATGAATATACAAAATATTCCATGTTTTCCAACTATATATTTTTGGAATTATATTGAAGCGGTTGGCTCCCCCAGAAGGTTTTCAAATTTTATCAGCTAGTTTTATCTGTTTTTCGGAGAGGGTATATTTTTGTTTTGCAAGAAACAAATCATAAAATCAAACACTGTTTAATATAAACACATGATTTATTTTACTATTAACCCTAAGTTCGAGTTACACTCCCAAATTTAATTTAAGTTAATGGTAGTCATTGATTGTTTATTGTTTGTCACTTATCCGTTGGAAACTTCATTCTTGAAAAATTGTATTTTATTGTTTACAACTTTGTAGGAATTAAGCCCCCCCCCCCACACACCTGTTAAGCAATATGCGGCCATTTGTTTATTTTTTTTAATTCACTGTTTAAAAACAAATTTGAACAACATATTTTGAAATTAGAAAAACTTAATTTTAACACATTAAAAGTAAACATGTCGGTAAATAATTATATGCTACTGCGTTTGGTATAAGGTTTTGCAGTTGATGCTTTTTTTTTATAATTTTCGACTGTCTACTTTTCTATATTTTTACTTTTAAAATAAGGGGGTGCTTGCATCGTATTTACTTAATAAAGACTAGGATGCCCCCCTCCCCAATGTATTTGGGAAAACCAATTTTATAGTGAGTTAAAGAATGGTTAATTGAAAAACAAAATAAAACAAATAGTCAATAAATAATTGTTACGAAAGGCAATAAATGCTACTTTCCTACCTGCTTGAATGAGATTAGTTTATGTTTTAAAGTATTTTCAAGTTTATTTCATTATTTCATTCTCAGGCATCTCGTCTTCCGCAGCAACGAGTGAAATCGACCATCTCGGAATTGTAGTGTTTTTTTTCCGCATTCATTTAATACCGTCGACGCCTTTATGCCCATCTTGCTTCCCCGGCTTCTAGGATCCAATTTATTAGCTTACTCAAAACCGGAACCCTTGACACGTCGGATCCGGTTTCCGTTTGGTCCACTTCCGGTGCAAATTATCAGTCATCCAGTTTGAATTATTGGCTCTGCACCTGTATGCTTAAACCCGTTGCTTTCTCACGATCAAAATCTCTGTTTCATTATCCTTAGCCAGATAGATAGACAGACAGACAGACAGATAAATAGACAATAAATACTTTCTATCCGGCGTTGCCCGGTTATTACTTATAATTCTCACACACACAAACACACAGACACAAAGTGCTGCTATATATCAGATATTATTAATCATGTAATCATTTAACTGACACTCTACTTCGAGAGGTTTTAACGAAAAGAACTCCATTCACTATCTTCTACTAAAATTGTACTCATCCTATTTTGCAATCATTCTACTTACTAATCGTTACGGAAACGAAAATGGATAAAGAAACTATTTGAATAGTTTTTTTTGGGCAGTTGTTCAAAATCAGAAAGACAATTATCATTGTTAGAATGAGACCGAATCGTCTCTCGGAGTCGCTACCAAAGTAACTTTATTACGACATCATACCATTTTGTGGACATTTCTTGCAAAACTCGAAACCCTAAACAAAATCATCTATCAAACGAGGGCTACATTGTATTATTATTATTTCCAGATCTCGGTAGCGCTCTGAAAGCATTTATTGAAGAACTGTGATTGATCACTTTTATCCAGCCATCGGGAAAGAGGTCGAGGAATGTTCTCCGTTTGCTTTCTCCGCTTAGCTACTTGAGAAAATAAATGAGGTCTAAACTTTTATTTTTCTGGTATTAGATAGCTTCCAAGATGTCTACCCCAAACACAAGAACTCTATCGACCTAACACGTCTGTTTTCTTCCACCTTAAAAATCTCATTTCCAATTAGCGATTGATCTGCTTGTTTCCGGGTCAAACAAACCTGACAAAATTTTTGATCTACAATTAGCAAAGGTCTTCATAATCGACAATTGATCATATTTTTTTTAATTCCTAATTTAGGTCTCTTTTCAGATGGTATAGAGACTAACCGTACTCTTAAAACCCAAACCCACCGGTTTTTGTTTCCTTAATTTATATTTTAAAATGTATGGATATAAACATCTATATCAGTTAATTTAATGAATCTCATTTTACTTCATGTTGTGATGTTCTGCGTCACGAGCGAAGTCGAATAACCTTGCTGAAAAAATTCTCACAATTAATTTAACGCGAATACGAGAAAACAAGCAGAATTTTAAAATACCTAGAAATAAGTTTTTAAAAAAAATACCAGCTGGTAGGACATGAAGTGATTACACGTGTCATCTAAAGGTGTCTATAACAGGTTGCTAACAGAAATCTCGCGGAGAATGTATTCTTAAATGAGAACGCTGCTTTGTAAAGGAAAGAAAAAAAAAGAGCGGAAGACATAAGATATGAGTATTAAAACAAAATGAATGTGGTTATACTCTCTTTGTTTTGATGAGGAGAGAAGAAAGAAAACGTTATTAAAGTAGATATAGTAAGATGCAATGGAGAGAAGGCATGACAAGGCTCAATAAAATCGAATTATTTAAGACAATCAGAGAGTCTCTAAGCGGTACCTGACACACCCATGTCTGTGTGGAACACAAGTTTACGGGAGCTTGCTAACAAACCAATTCGGCCCAGATAACCTGGCAAGTTAAATTGAAACAAAAAATTAGCTATCTAGAACATATTTCTGACTTAGAAACATAAGCGATCCATTCTAATGCTTTGTACACGAACTAGTGTGCATATTGTTATACATTTTTACAAATGTATGACAATTTATTTGTATTGATTTTCAAACCGAGAGAAAATATATTTGCCATATCTTTTATTTTATTTTTGCGCTCAAAAAGCCGGTTGTCGTCTACACATTCTGTTATGTAAACAAAACAGGAGGAAAAAGAGGAGGAGCCCTGTGAATAAGAGCAGAAAGGAGAAAAGAGCGAGAGAGGTCCTATGAACGAAAGGTGGAGGATGAAAGAGAAAAGAAAGCTTATAGACGAGAGGGGGAGGGGGGAAGAAAGAAAGAGAGAGGGGAGAGAAAAGATAGAGAGAATCTATAATCCTGAAAGAGAGATGGAGAGAGATGGACCGTATAGAGAAAGGGGCTGACAAGAGTCCTCCACAGTCAGTCGGAGCTTTGCGCTGAGAACGAAGGTAAGGGGTGGAGAAGAGAGCGAAAGACGACGGCGTCGTTGAACTGACTGTAGGCAAAGACAGGGGCGGTGGCAACGAAGGTAAACATCAACGAGACATAGCTGCAGCACGAATGCAGCGGTGACAGAAAAAGTCAGTTTTGACTAGTGGCCAAAGCAAAAAGACCGACTGAACGAGAATAAACCCAACGACGATATAGCTGGGCGAAAAATCGAAAGAATGGCGAAATACTAACAACAGACTAGTGACTTCATATGATCGTCGAAAACGGGGATTTTAAGCAAACAACGCGCGCGAATAACAAATGGGGAAAAATTGATTGAAGACAACAGAGAGCCGTTACACAACATATATAAACAAACTATAAGAAAGTTCAAAGGAAAAGATACATTCTAAAAGGAAATCAGTGAGTTATCCATCCAAAACTTTTCATCTCACTTGCATCCATCTCAAACGGAGCGGACAAACTTTTTCTTTGATATGAATATGGACTGTTAAACGTTGGTTATATATTTTTCTCTCGGCAAAATTTGAATGACATAAAATTATTTCACTTAGTTATATATTTTTTTTCTCTTGAATTGAATTTTATTTATTTATTTATATAAATAAAAGTTTGTTAATTTTTCATCGATACTTGTCCTCGTTATTTCTTATGTGATTTCGTTGTCCAGTACATTTCATTTTATTGTTGTCTTCGAGACGGTTATCCCATTCCCATAACAACGCATTATTAAGGAACCTGGGAAACCTTTTTTTTTTTACATATCTTGTTACGCCACTCATCTCTACCATTCACAGTAGGGCTGGATTACGGCGTAACTATAAATATATATATATATATATATATATATAAACGAACTGATCTCCTATTGCAAACATATGTCCAAGTTTAAATATGGTAAATTTGAAATCACATAGCTATTAATTTAACCCTTCAAATATATATCTTTTCCCATAATTTTTTTTTTAATATAATCTTACCTTCTAAGCTTTTTATATTTTTAATTTTATTTGCTTTTTCTTTATTTCTTTGGCCGGTTTTCCATCTGCTGTCTCCGTTTTATGGTATAAGTATACCTATTAATTAAATATATACATCAACCTATTCATTTTCATTCTATGTATTTGTTTACTTATATTTTACTATATGCCTTTACATACACATTTATTTGCCTTATTCCGGAGTTTGTAGATACCGGCCTATCCTTCCCCTTATTTTGTATGTAAGTATGTATGTTTTTGTTTAACTTGTATATGTTTTTGGATATGTGTATATATTTATGCATGCGTGTGTGTTTGTATATATATGTGTGTGTGTGTGTGTGTTATTGTATATGTATACATATATGTATATATATTTATATGCGTGTGTGTATGTATATACATGTATGTGTGCATTTGTGTGTCTGTATGTATGTATATGTATATGTATATATATGTGTGTATGTGTGTGTGTATATATATTATTTTCTATTTTTTATTTATTTACTTTCATTCTTTTTTTTTTCATAACAGAAGCCCCATTTCATAAACTTAGCCATTTATTTGTTCTGATCAGTTTTCTTAATTTAATTCTGGGACTTTCACGTGCATATCTAAGCTGACCTAATTATTAACGCTAATTTTCGCGCTTCTTGTCTGGGTCAGTTTGACCTTGCTTTTCAAATTTAAATCTTCACCGCTTTTCGAGTGTTTTTTTTTTTTTAAACCTTAATTTTTTTGATTCATCCAGCCTTGACAGACGTGTTTTTAAATATTCTCTCCAGTACTTTTCTTTTAATGATTTGGAATTCATTCCATTTGCGCTTTTTCCAAGGAACTCTGCCTTTTGGATTATTTTGGACCATTTGGAATTTACCTATCGGATTGAAATTTTAAATTCGACCGTTTTGGATTTTACCATTTTTGGATTTTTACCCTTCACCGGACTGTCCATTCATGTGAAATCTTTTTATTTTTATTTTTATTTTGCCTCCTGTTCCCCTTACCTCACCTTTTTTTTAACCAAGTAAGATCTGTGACTTACTTGTGGTTTCATTAAATACTTTTATATGCAAAATCCGATCCTGCATTTTGCTAATTCATGCCCTCTGATGAGAAGGAGAGTATTTCTTCGAAACTCCGCGGACTAAGGACTATCCACTTATCTTGTGTTTCCTTTTTTAAAATTAAATATGTTTTTAACTCTTTTTCAAGATGTCTTTTAACATGTTTTATTAATCATTTGTTCATTCATATATATATATATATATATATATATATATATATATATATATATATATATATATATATACACTTTTGAAATAATTTAACTGAATAATTATTTTCATAAGAAAGGGATTAGCAGTGATTTGTTAATCATTTATTATTTGTATTTTTTGTACTTTGAAAGTGATTTAGTTTTTTTTTATCGTAAGCATTTTCAAAACAAACCTTTCTAGCGACAAGAGCTTCCAACCAGATTATGATTCTTGATGTAGGAAGAGCCATCCCAAAGACGTCCCAGAGAGCGAAACGAGTGTTTTAGTACTCCAACGAAGTGTTGAACTCTGAATGCCACACGCATTTAGGATCTGCACGTATCTGCGCACCTCTAAGATAAATTTTATGATATCTGCGTAGTTCCAGTGTCTAGCGAATTCCTGAGAATATTTAAAAGGCATCCGAGACTAGACGATGTTACATTTGTATTTCCACATTTTAAAGATTGCATTTCATCGTGGACAATAATCCGTTGGGTCATTGGTTACATTCATACATAAAATAAAATACATAAATATGAATGAGAAATTGTTCTTCAATAATCACATCTTAATTATAAGTCAATCGGCTTTATGTTCTTTAAATCAATAATACACTATAGTATTTTTCAAATACATGCCGCATAGCCCATATACCCAACCACAGCTATTTGTATGCCTAAATT
>NC_136524.1:43114037-43124037 GCF_053919585.1 Euprymna scolopes | reverse complement strand
AAAATCTTTAAATATTGAATTTTTAGCATTATTTTTATTTTTGCAGAATCTGGTAAATGAGTGTCTAATCAACAATAATCTATTGAAAATTATTGAAAAAGATGAAGAGAACCTCCCAATAATATCAGCAATAATTCGGTATCCGATTTCCATTAAGTGTTTCCAATAAGAAGATCAATTTACTAGAACTTTGTATTAGAAACTGAGAACCGCTCGAAAAATTGAAAATAAATAATTAGAAACTGAGAACCGCTCGAAAAATTGAAAATAAATAATTAGAAACTGAGAACCGCTGAAAAAATTGAAAATAAATAATTAGAAACTGAGAACACCCTAAAACTCTTTAATTATTGAAGTTTTTTTTTGCATTTTGTTTTGGATACCGTGCAAGTTTAGTTTCCAATCGCTAATAGTCCGCTTAAAAAATTGAAAATAAAGACGAAAATAAAAATATATATGAGAGGTGTTTATTAAACATGTCGGCTGATAAAAAGTGCGCTTTTTCGTTTATTGTAACGAAATCCGACGGCTGAAATGTTGATTTTTGATTAAAAAAAAAGTAAATACTTACATTTTTGCCACTTTTAATAATAAAGAATGTTATATACTTAATTGACATATGACAACTAGTTAAGTATTTCCGGAATATTACATAAAACATTTATTTCCATGATTCAACGAAAAACTGATTTCGGCTATGTTTGTTTTGTATGCAACATGTAACGTAAACACAACGAAAAAAGT
Source organism: Euprymna scolopes (assembly GCF_053919585.1). Taxonomy (NCBI): domain Eukaryota; kingdom Metazoa; phylum Mollusca; class Cephalopoda; order Sepiida; family Sepiolidae; genus Euprymna; species Euprymna scolopes. The sequence goes on along the minus strand of NC_136524.1, from coordinate 43,123,293 downwards.
CAAAATTTATAATTTCTTCGAAAACTATTTTCTTTAATAATTAATTTTTTACCTCATCGTCTTTCGTAATTTTTGGATATTTTCATTATTGTTACATAACAATTAAGTGGATACCATTAGGTTCACTTTAAATAATCAATATTTTAATTTTCGAATTTCGCTACAATAACGAAGAATCAGCAGAAGTTTTACAAATATTCTCATTTACATGTAATAAATTTGAAAGCAATATTTTATCTTAAAAAATGTGCGAAAATAAAGAATATTTATTTGAAACAACAACAACAACAACAACAACAACAACAACAACAACAACAACAACAACAACAACAACAACAACAACAACAACAACAACAACAACAACAACAACAACAACAACAACAAACTATTTCCTTTTTAAAAACTTATCCTAAAATATTTCTACATTATTTTCTCATTTCTTCCATTGCTTCTGAATTATCATCGATCTCCCACTCTGTTGGTTCATTCTTTAAAACTTCTTTTAATTTTTTCCATCGATTTATTATCGATAATACTTTCATGCTAAAAAATACGCTAAATGTTTAAATTTAACATTTTCTAGTGGGTGCTCACATACATGTCCATAGTAAAATTAAACCTCATATATTTCCTTCCGTCACCTTCATGGAGAACGAGCATCAGCGAATGTATATAGAATGGTTTCAATGTATATATCATTTAAGTTTAACATATAGCACTTTACGATTCACTTCACGTTTGCAATAACCATAAACCATATACTTAGACAGTTTTTAAACTTGTGAGACTTACATCTACACACTGATTGCTTCTCACATGAACAAGTATATGTTACGTGTTCTGCAGTGAGCAATCCGACACTCTTTGTATTCACACTAAAACTTGATTACCGCAAAATATTGTGTAGCCACAAATATTGAAAACATAAACATACAAGAAAAATGCATTTTTTCTTTGTTTGTTTCCATTTAATCAAAGTGAGCCATAGCACCATGTGGCCATAGAGCTAGTATATATATATATATATATATATATATATATATATATATATATATATATATGAATATAAAACTATCAAAATAATTACTTTTGTGGCAACTAGAACTGTAAGTTTAGGGTTTAATTATATATATATATAAGTAGGTTGTAGTTTGCTTGAAGCATTGTTGAAGAAAATTATAAGATAAAATTAAAAGCCAAGAACAATGCGAGATTTTTTTTTATATAGAGTAAAATTAAATGCAAACAAAAGAAATAAATTTCTTTTTTGTTGTTGTTTGTTTTTTCTTTTTCACACAAATTTTAACTCTAAACAACAGTAATTTTTTTTCTGTTGTATTCAATGGTGTTGTAAATCTCAATATATTTCAGACTTATTAGTCCATTTTCAAGAGAAGACAGTGGAAGAGTGTTCAAAATTGGAAAAGTAGCCGCAGAGTTTGCCACGTGATACCGCGAAATATAGAACAAAAAATGACGTTAGGAGAACGTTAAAATAAATCAGTTGATGTTTGAAATACTTGTTGCGTTTGTGAATCAAGGGAGATGACTATCCAAGCAAGGTTTTTTTTTTTTTTAATTATTGTTTTTCTTATGTTTATCTGCACGATAACAAGGACACCCCCCTCAACCTCTCAGGTAATCACAACACCTCTTTTCCTGTTTTTCAGCTTGATCACCCTTTATACCCACCTCCTAATAATATTCCACTAGATCTAAAACTTTCAAGGTTAAAGCATAAAATACTCAGAATACTTGAACGCGAACAACACCATATTACCCCCAATCTTATCAGGAACCAATACCTCACCCTTAAATCCCTTAAAGACAAAGATTTAGTTTACTTACCCTCTGATAAGGGAACAGAGAATTTTGCGTTATATCACAGGAATCTTATAACAACCTTGCTATAGAGCATCTTTCCAATACCGACCTTTACACCCCAGCACATAATATCACTGCTGCTCGTATTGAGAACAACATTAACAAGACATGGTCTCAAATTTGTTTTAAAAGAAATCTCCCAAAACAACACAGACTAAATTTTATTACTAAATACAGCAAATTACCTACCTTTTATCACCTTATTAAAACCCACAAAAATAGCACACACACACAGATCAGACCCATTGTTTCAAGCGTTAACGGTCCCCTTTATAAAATCTCTTGGTTAATATCCCGCCTACTTAAACCTCTACTCTCTACCTTCCCAGCCCATGTTAGTAGTTCCAATCAAGTAATTAACAGACTCAACGATCTACCACACCATCTACTCAAACTATACAGATACCCATTTAGCCTAGACGTCGTTTCTTTATACACCTCCATTCCTGCACATCCAGCCATCAATCTCATGGCAGACATTATAGCATCTAAAAACCCACAATGCTTCGGAATTACTCCAGGAGATCTCTTACAACTCCTCCGTATCATAGTAGACAACACTTACTTTACTTTCCTACAAAACACGTTCAAACAAGTATCTGGACTACCCATGGGCTCCAGTCTATCCGGTATTCTTGCCATTGCTTATATGGACAAACTCGAAAGACACACCCTTAGTACCTGCTATTCTTATCTCCTTTTTACTAGACATTTTAATTATCACATACTCCCGCGAAGAAGCTATTAACATTTTCCACAAATTCAATAACGCCGACCCAAACTTAAAATTTACTATAGAACACCCAGACTCTTCGGAATCTCTTTCTCTACTTGATTTTAAAATACAAATAAAAAAAAAAATGGTGCCATATGCACTGAATTCTACAGAAAACCCGCCAGCAAACGCCTCTTCGTACATTTCAAATCTGCGCTACCTCTCAAGGACAAACTAAACTACGCACATGCCGAAATCTCACGCATACAAGACAAATGCACTAACATCTCCGACAAACATACACACACTAACAATTTCCTACAGACCCTCTCACTAAACGGCTACCCTAATACGATCCTATCCTCACTTAAAAAGAAAAAACGCAACACCCGACCCTTCTTTAACAATTGTTTTCTAAAACTACCCTTCCTCAGTGACAAAATCTCATCTTCAATCCGAAAAGCCATCCGCAGCGAGGGGCTCAACATTCAACTCATCCACACTGGATCTACTTTAAGACAACAGCTCAACCGAAAACATCCATCGCATACACCTTCCCCTTGTTCACTCTCTAATTGCCCAATATCACACACAGGTTTATGCTTTAAGAACCACGTTGTTTACGACCTACAATGCGCTAAATGCAGTGCATCTTACATCGGAAGCACTACCAGATTGCTTCATCACCGCATTAAAGAGCACTTAAACACTACTGCTTCGTCGTTCTATAAACATATTCGCACTTGCATTAATTCAGAACCAGATTTTCACATCAACATTCTTGCTTCTTCAAGAAACGTAGGTCAACTTCGTATCCTCGAATCTTTAATTATTTCAAAAAATACTCCCACACTAAACAATAGACTGGAATTGAGTTCCGCTTTTATAATATAAGTTTAAAACATAAGAAAAACAATAATTAAAAAAAAAAAAAAAACCTTGCTTGAATAGTCATCTCCCTTGATTCACAAACGCAACAAGTATTTCAAACATCAACTGATTTATTTTAACGTTCTCCTAACGTCATTTTTTGTTCTATATTTCGCGGTATCACGTGGCAAACTCTGCGGCTACTTTTCCAATTTTGAACACTCTTCCGCTGTCTTCTCTTGAAAATGGACTAATAAGTCTGAAATATATTGAGATTTACAACACCATTGAATACAACAGAAAAAAAAATTACTGTTGTTTAGAGTTAAAATTTGTGTGAAAAAGAAAAAACAAACAACAACAAAAAAAGAAATTTATTTCTTTTGTTTGCATTTAATTTTACTCTATATATATATAAAAAAAATCTCGCATTGTTCTTGGCTTTTAATTTTATCTTATAATATATATATATGTATATATATATATATATATATATATATATATATATATATATAATGAATCAATGACAAAAGTCTATATTCCACATTTCATGATATTTACCATTTTACAATTTATTCCTTTTTTGATTCAGTTGACATTTACAATTCTTGACAGTGTTTCTTAGCACAAAATCGTTTACTTAATGATTATATTTATCAATGATTTCATTTTGCCCTTAACTCATCAGAAGATATAGTCACTATCAATCCCCCAAAAGGAAATAATGTGCGTGTAGGCATGATTAAAAATCCGAATATTGGAAGTGAATCTGCAATTACTTTATTATTTGCTTACATTAAGCCATTACGCCAAAAATGGATACATTATACAATTAAAAGGAGATGCAGATGTGGAGATTGTTAAGGTAACACTGTCAAAATCATCCAACAAAAGTACTAATGTCATGGCGAAGATACAGAACTATTTGTGTTGGTACTTTATCATGTATAAACCAGCGATGACAACAAACTTCATTTCTGTGTGGATAAAGGAAGTCCTTCAACAGTATATGACATTAAGCTTATGAAGAAGTTGCTTGGATACGATGTCCGCAGCAGCCTATTGTTCCTGCATGCATTCACTTCCGCGGATTTTGGAATTGGAAAAATTTCCACTCTACAAAAGGTTTTGAAGGAAGACTCTGTCTTAAAGAGCTGTGCTAAAATGTTTCCCACACCTCAAAAAACATAGCTGAGATTAAAGACACTGGGCGTAAAGCAAAAGTGGTACTGTTCGGGGAAGGGGAGCCAACTTGGAGACGATATGCAATGAGGTATTCTAGTCTAAGCTTATGAAGAATTTGCTTGGATACGATGTCTGCAACATTCACAGGATGCGATACCACTTCCACGGATTTTGAATGTTTTCATCACTTATGAAAAACATAGCCGAGATTGAAGATGCTGGTTTAAAAACAATAGTGGCTTTGTTCGGGGGAAAGCCTGGGGATAATCTGTTTGCAGTGAGGTATTCTAGTCTCTGCAAAAAAAGTTTGTTCAGCCAAGCTTTGTTACACTTTAACGACTGCCACTAACCTTCTCTGCAACGAAGTATCATGCTCTTCAGATTTGCCTCCAAGTGATGCTTTGGATGAACAATGGTGAGGTCATAGACACCACTGAATGGGAATGGGAATTGCAGAACGTCTAGTTTCAGTTCTAGTTACTTGCACCAGAAACACTTCTGAAAATAATTCACTGCAACTGTTCTGGTGGTTGTAGTACACCTCGGTGCACTTACAAAAGACACAAACTTATCTGTTCACGGGTGTGCAGACTATACCAAGAAAGACTTTGGGACAAGTGAGGAAGCAGTGTCTAATGATGAAAATTGTGACTATAGAACTAACACGGTTATTCAGTGATGAGATATGTTTTAAAATGAACTGTGTATTTTCTAATCTTTAAAAATGTACATGTATGCCATGACGTCATTGATGACGTAATGACCTTGCCTGTCCATGTAGTTAGTATAAAACGTTTGTATAAAAATTGTTATATGAAAATATATAGTAAAAAAAAAATTCAAATTCTTTTGTAAAACAACAACTACAACTTTGAAATATGGAAATATTGGTTATTTTTAGTGCGGTGGATGTCATCGTTCTATGACGTCATAGTTAGGAACTTTGTAGTGATCAGATTTTGGTAAACTTTCAGCATGTTGTTCACCACATTTTTCTTTTCATAAACGTCACCACTTATCAAGGCCTATAGGCCACTCAAGGATAAGGGTTATGAGTGTAGAGTAGTCAAAAGGACAATATAGTAATCGATAGTAATGGAAGTTCAGTAAATTTGTTAACTTAAGTGGAACGGCTCATTAGAAATTTGTTCACGTTGGACTTGAAGACAACCATATTATAGAAAGCTGGAAAGCAAGAAAACGGAAGACAATTCCACAGGCGTGCAGTTCTAAGAAAGAAGCTTTGATCATGGAATCTACGTTTAGGTTTAGGTACAGATAAAGAGTGGGGAAAATTATTGATAATGTTTTCAGCTAGTCTAGCGTTTCTTGTGAAAGTTTGGCGAGGGGGGACCATAGATTGAAGCTCAGTCGAACACTTTCCATGAAAATGACGATAAAGCAGAGACAAACTCGCAACATCTCTTCTGTGAGATAGAGGTTGCAGCGAAGAGAAAAGGACATCTCCCACCAGGCCACGAAGTCTATTTTGAACCCTATCAAGGCAGGACAAGTCTTTTCTAGCAGCTCCTGCCCATATGTGGCAACAGTATTCCATCCTTGGACGTATCTGGCTCTTATATAGATAGAGAATTGCATCAGCAGTTAGATATCTACTGGATCGATAGAAGGATCCGACCATTTTTCCAGCGGCCTTGGCAACAGATTTGATGTACGTATTCCATTTAAGATCAGGAGTAAAAGTCAAGCCCAGAAGCTTGTCAAAACTTGAGGCCTCCCCTCATATAATAGTAATAAAAAAAATCATAAAACGCTTTATTGGAATTTGTTCAGAGTCAAACTGTATTTTAACTGGACTATCATAGATTTGTATTATGTAGAAACAAACAGCGCATTCGTTACAAATTCAGGAACGATTCGGACGACCTTTTCTAGTTATTTACGTCATCTGTCGAGAAAGCCGAAGCTAACTTCGTGGAAATCGTTGGTCGGTAAATGCAGAAGCATTTAATTTTATTTGAAAAAGTTAATCATAATCTATATTTTTAGTTTAGTTTGGTAAAAGCGTAATGCTTATTAATGATATTACAGAGGATGAAGTCAAATTAGCAACCAACACACACACACACACACACACACACACACACACACACACACACACACACACACACACACACACACACGCACGCACGCACGCACGCACGCACGCACGCACGCACGCACGCACGCACGCACAGACGTTAGCTCCGTAATGAACTTTGGCTGAAACTTTATATTAAAAAAAAATCTGGCTTGTAATAAGCATTCGATTAGGATCAAAACAAAAAAATTTGATAAATTTAGAGAACTGTATGCAGTTGGTTTTAAAAGGTGTATTTGCGTTTATTAATTCCGTAATGCGCAGAGAGTGTATGCGCAGAGATATACGCGCAGAAGCGATTTTAAGCATTTTCATTTTGGATCCCAAAGGGTAAATCTTTTCACTCGCTACAGATTGTGGTAAAAAAAGATTTCTCTTATTACTTAAGGGAATAAGAATTCCTTCATGCCATTGAGTATTTACACAAGAAACATCATTTTCCTTATGTTTTACCTTAACAGATAGATAGCTGTCTACCATTCCGCGATGCTTTCCACAGTGGTGTTTATTCGGCATTTTGTACTACGATAAATTAAGGTCTCGTCGATCTCAATGTGTAGACCTAAACCAATCCCACCCCTTTACATGTCTACACAGGGTTCGCAAAAGTAAGTCAAGGGTGTGCGTACGCCCTTATCATGACTGACAGGGCTATTTTATTTGAAAAACTCATTTAACCATACGTGACTTGGCTCTTCTGTAAACGCTCATGGTTATGTCCAATCTCTATGACCCCCTCTCTTTTGGCTTACCATGCTCCTCTTTCTCTTCACTGCTCTTTCTACCTTCCTTTTCACTCTCATTACGTTTCCTTTTTCTCTCATTTCGCTCACATTTTTCTTTCATTTCACCCCTCTCTCTTATCCCTCACTCCCTTTCTATCTCTTCTCTCTTTTTCTCTTACCACCCCCTGTTTATGTCACTTCTCTCTTTATTTTACTCCCCTCTTTCCCTTTTTTCACTTCTCTTTACTCCTCTTTTTTTACACCGTTCTTTCATTCTCTTAACTCTTACTTTCTCTTTCCCTTTTTTCAATCTTTTCTCTAACACTCTCTACCTTTCTCTTATTTTGTTCCAGCTTTCTTTCACTGTCTTCACTCTTTTTCTCTTTCCACTTTTCTTTCTTTCTCTTTATACTTCTCTCTTCCTCTTACTTCCTATTCCCTCTCTCTCTTCTCTTTTCGGACCTTTTCTTTCTCTTTATATGTCTCTCTTTATTTTGCCTCCACTCTTCTTTATTTCTCTTAATTTTCTCTGTTCTAACAGATGACGTCATTCTGGATTTCATTAAGGTTTAACTTAGTCTTGGGTCGATTTATCAAAATCGGCTTCGGGAATCGAAAAAAATCGGAGCTTTTGGGGCCATCGGAATAGGTATCGGTATCGGAAACATTCGAACCTATTTTCCGATGCCAAAACTGATTCCTTAAATTATCTTTTTTATTTGATTTTGGTTTGAGAAACATCTTCCACTGCCTTGTAGTAATAATAAAATAATATTTATTGATTTTAAACTTCCAGTAGGAATAAAATCTCTAGATCACCCTCTCACAAGTGTGTATTTTTTGTTTGCGAAAATATAAGCACATTTAAGATGTGGTTTTACAGTAATCGGGACAAAATAACATATTTAGAGATTTATAAAGAATCGGAATCGGTAATTGCATTAGAATCTGGAATTTAGTACGGAATCGGTAATTGTGTCAAAATCGGTAATTGTATTGGAATCGAGAATTTAGTATGGAATCAGTAATTGTATCGGAATCGGGAAAAATATTGGAATCGTATGCCTCCTATGTACTTCTTAAACATGAATACCATCTTCATCTTCCTCTCTTGTAAAACGGAATCGATTGTTTAATATGGCGATCTAAGAAAATATCAAGCAGGAGTTACGAATCTGCAAGGAAACTTTATCGCAGCAGGTGAAAAAAAATAACAATAAAAATAAAATAAAATAAAAAATAAAATAAATAAAAATAAAAAAAATAGAAAGAGAAGAGAAATTGTTATATCGCAAAATGAATACAAATAAACACGATAAATAAATAAATAAATAAATAAATCATTCCATCGAAACGCACGAGACGCTGTTGTGACAGATCGTGTTGATTGCGATACAACAGGTGCGAGCTGGATGAAGCCAAGTACTTGTTTTTTTTTTGTTTTTTTTTTAAATATAATAACAAATACAAAAATATAAATAAATAAACATGATATGTTTCAAAGTATTTTGATAATTCAAACAAAGAGAAGCATTTTTTTTTTGTTTTCATTTGGTCTATTCGTTTATGAATTTATTTAGATTTTTAAAATAAAAAGAATAAATTCTTGAACTTTGGATGCCAGCTTAGTGCTTATTTTATTGTAATACCTGATTAGAACAAACCCCGCCCTCTTTCGTAAAGGCATCATCATCATCATTATTATTATTATTATTATTATTATTATTATTATTATTATTATTATCATCATCATCATCATCATCATCATCATCATCA
>NC_136524.1:43091537-43111537 GCF_053919585.1 Euprymna scolopes | reverse complement strand
TAAGCGAAACTGGCATTGGACCGACTATTTCCCTAAATGAGTTCGTAATTAAAGAATACTCTAACTTAATTTCTTAATCTGACCCCTAAGATCGCCATGGGCATGGAATATGTGCCTATATAAAAGATAGCTTTCCATGTGGTAGGGACATCTCCAGAGAAGATCCTAACTTACCCTATATGTGTGCTTCTGGGTTACACTTGCTCAAACTACTGCGTTTAAATTTGCTCTCTATCGCCCCCACAACAGCGGAGTTACTATCTTTAAGGTATATTTGAGAAAATTGACCCTGTTCTGTCTACGTATCCTTCAGCAAACATTCATGTCTGTGGAGACCTCAATGTTCACAATATGGAATGATTAACCCACTCAAACAAGACCAATGAGGGGGAGAGGTTCTGTCACGAATTCTCTATTGCTTATGACCTCACAGATTATTCACACTGACGGCCAGTATGCAAGTCTCCTAGACCTTTTTCTCACAACTTGCCCTATGTTCATTTTCCGTTCTGTCTCCACTGGGATGTTCCGACCACTCTGTTGTATCAGTTAAGATAAAAATGAAATGTAATAAGTCCTCGGATGTACCTCTCCATCGTACAGTATATTGATACTCTATGGCTAACTGGGATAGCTTCCGTACATTTATATCAGATCTACCTCTGCATTCCATATTTATATAGGATTTGTCCTCTATAGTATCAGATCTAGCGGAATAATTAATTTTAGGTATAGACCATTTTATACTTTCCAAAACCTTCCAGAAAAAACCTAACAGCCAACCGTGGTTCTCTCCAGAATGTGCTGCTGCCAGTGTGCACAGAAATCACTTTTTCCATTGCTCCCAACGTAATAGATGTACTGAGACTAAAACCGCTTTCAGGGCTTCCAGCTACCATTGCAATAAAGTAATAAAGAATGCAAAAGAGTTGTATGCTCAGTCTGTCAAGTCCAAAGTAGCTGAGCAGCGGTTTGGTTCCCAACAATTTTGGCAAATAGCAAACAGAATCCTGAACAGAAGCGTGTGCTTTATCCTAACTATCATCAATGGACTTGAGGTTATCTCGTCAGCATCAGACAAAGCCAAACTCTTTGCCAGGAACTTTGTAGCTAATTTTATCCTTTGCGACCAAGGCCGCCAACCTCTGTATTTCCTCTTGTATCAAACAACACGCTCTGCGACATACAAAGATCTATATGTGATGTTACCAAGCTAATCAAAACCCTGAATCCAGTAAAGCAACTGGCCCGACGGCATTCCAATTATAGTGCTCAAAAACTTCAACCAGAACTAGCACCCATACTTACGAAGCTATTTAAGCGTTGTCTTAAGGAGAAATGCTTCCCACCACCTTGAAAAAGTTCACCAGTATGCCCTGTATTTAAGAATTCAGGTGATCGTTCATCTCCTTCTCAGTACAGGCAAATAAGTCTCCTGTGTGTCATGAGTAAGTAGTCAATCATCTAAGCAAAAATAACCTTCTTAGTGACATGCAATATGGTTTCCGTCCTGCTATATCTACAGCTGATGTGCGTACAGTTATATCTTATAGGATTAGAGAATCTTTCAACAGAGGCTTTCTGTCTAGGGCAATTTCTTTCAAAGGCATTTGATATAGTATGGCATAATAATCTACTTCACAAGATCTCCAGCTACGGTACAGCTCGGAATGTCTTCTGAATTATGAAATCATTTCCATCTGATAGTTTCATAAGAGTAGTGATTGATGGGCAGAAATCAAAAGCTCTCAGTATTAATGCCGGAGTCCCTCAGGGGTCCATCCTGGGCCCAACTCTCTTCCTGATCTACATCAATGATTTTACAAATCACATCCTTACATCATTCGTAGACATTTATGCTGACGACACTACCATCTATGGTAGCACATCAAAGATCGTAAACGACCAAGTTCTTTGATTCTCTTTTCTCTGATCATGAGCACATGGTACAATGGGGAAAGAGGTGGCTGGTTACTTTTAAATTATCTAAAACCAAGCTTCTATCTTTGCATCATCAACGTTCTGATCCCCATCTGTTATCAATTGAAATGTATGGCTCACGTCTTTCATGTTTTGACAAGCTTCTGGGATTAACCTTTACTTCCTATCTGAAATGGAACACGAACATCAAATCCGTTGCCAAGGTGGCTGGGAAAATGGTGGGATACTTCGATCGATCCAGTAGATATCTTACTACTGATGCAATTCTCTTCCTGTATAAGAGCCAGGTACGTCCAAGAATAGAGTACCGTTGCCACATCTGGGCAGGAGCTATTAGGAAGACCTTATTCTGCCTTGGTAGTTCAAAATAGACTTCGTTGCCTAGTAGGGGATGGCCTTTTCTCTTCCTTGCAACCTCTTTCTCACAGAAGAGACATTGCAAGCCTGCCTCTGCTTTATCGTTATTTTCATTGCAAGTGTTCGTCTGAGACCCAATCTATGGTCCCCTATCGCCAAACTTTCACGAGAAAAACTCGTCTAGCTTGAAAACACTATCAATAATTTCCTCTACTTTTTATCTCTGCCTAAACCTAAACGTAGATTCCATGAACGAAGTTTATTTCTTAGAACTGCATGCCTATGAAACTGTCTTCCGTTTTCCTGTTTTCTAGCTGACTACAATATGGCCGTCTTCAAGTCCAATGCAAACAAGTTCTTGATAAGCCGTCCCACTTAAGTTAACAAATTTACCGAATCTCCACTACTAACGATTACTATGATTCTGATACTCTACACTCTTTAACCCTTATCCTCGAGTAGTCTGGGCCTTGATAAGAGGTGACTCCTTTGTAAAACACACACACACACACGCGCGCACACACAATATATATATATATATATATATATATATATATATATATATATATATAACGTTTTGAGGAGAGATGCTGTAAAAACATTTGTAAGTCAACCGCTATTTTTTCGTTTGAAAAAAAAAGGAACGAAAACGTCGCTTCCAACTTAAACTATATTTTGAAGCAGATACGAAACACCTTTTTCATTTATTACAATTATATGCATATACATATACATACACACATATATATATACGTATGCACACATATATACATACATAAACATATATATATATATATATATATATATATATATATATATGATGATTGACTTGACTTCTTGACAGAAGTTTGACATGTGCTCAGTTAAGTGTTATGCGTCTTTGTGCACGTAGGCGACTTTTTAATCCAGCTTTAGTCCTACATGAAAGTACTCATATATAACATAAAAACTTTCCTTCTTGTAAAGGTGGTCGCATGATAATATTGTGGATCCCCGAATGTTGTTGTGTCCGGCGACTTTTAGATTTGCAGATTAGGCCATTTTTTCTTGCTTTCTTAAAACAAGATTTACACGCTGCTTTTAAAAATTTTTTTAAAACTTTCTCTGATGGTTTTTCTCGACAGTGGTCGATCTTTTGCTTTGGCTTCCCAGATATGTACATCCATCAAGTATTTTCAAGTTTTTTTTCAGAGGATCGTTAAACCTTTTTTTTTTTGGTTTATGTTGTGGTCTTTTACTCCTATGTATCTTGATATAACACGGCCGTACAGTCGTATGTGCTGGATTTGTTTTTATTTTTCATGTTTATATTCATTTAATTGGTCTCATCACCATCGTCATGACATTGAGCAATTCTGCCGTTTTAAACACGCCTTCAATCTGAACTTTTCACAAAACGCCGCAACTCATGATTTCTTGCTCTATGTATCGTATACATTGGATTTGTTGTTATATATTCATGTTTAAATTTATATAATTCTTCTGCGTCATGATCATTGATGGATGTTTGTCGTTTTACATGGATGTCTGTCATTTTACATGGATGTCTGTCGTTTTACATACTCCTTCAATTTGCACTTTGCACAAAACACCGCAACTAATGACTCCTTACGTATACATACACTACGATATATATAAGATTTTAATATCAATTTCATAGCGTGAAAAAAACTCAACTTGATACATATATATATATATATATATATATATATATATATATATATATATATATATATATATATATAAAGCTAAATGTCTGTGTGTATATGTCTGGTCACGAATAGACTCCTATACGGTTGACTATTTTAAAAAATTGATTACATATAATGATAGAAGATGTATCGAGACACAGCAATGGGTATGTTTGATCTGGCACAACGGTGGTTCATTAAAATTTTGGGGTCTGCGTTCGCGCCTGGTCCACAAAGTATGGAAAAAAATGTTTACAAGTGTTTTTGATAGAGATGTACATAAGAATACTTTGATAAGTACGTTTTAACTTAAATAGGGATGGTATAATAAAATTGTGGGGTCTGCGTTCGCGCCTGGCCTCCATAGAATAGAAATAGGTACAAACTATAATAAATATCTATCTGCGTATGTATCTATCTGCGTATGTACATCTCTATCAAATGTATGTATACTTTGATAATTATGTTTCAGTTTGAAGAAATATGGTATAATAAAATTATGGGGTGTTGGTTCGCGCCTGATCTCCATAGAATGGAAATATGTCACAAACTTTAACAAGTTTTTTTTTAATATAGATCCACAGAATATTGTGATAAGTGTTTCAGTGTGAACAGGTATGGTATAATAAGTTATGGGGTTTATCTATTTTATTTTTACTTTCATCATATTGTCTTTGGGTTTTGATACCCCCTCTTTACAACCCATCCTTTTCATAATCTATCATACTTTAATAAATCAGAGTCCATTTTATGTAGGCTGTTGTTGAACCCAGTCAACGACTGGTACTTTTGCTAGTATATATATATATATATATATATATATATATATATATATATATATATATATAATATCAATGTCATAGCTACTTTTTCTTAATGATAATTATTAAACGAATTTCTTAATATACTCAGTCATGGATATGCAAGCAACTATATAAAGGTTCACTAATTCGAATATTCTTTTGAAAACGAACGTTAATTAATTACTTATTCATGTTTTATGGTTTCCATATTAGATGATTGCTTTCATTTCATTATTACACTAAATTCTATTTATGCATAATTTATATATTCTGCAAAATTGCGTAGATTTGTTGGTTGGTGGTCTTTGTTTTACGGCATGTCAACCCTTTTCAGGTTATTTAATGCCGAATCCAGTGATTTTGAAGAAAATTTTTTTAATAGAATACATTTGTATTTTTTTTCACGTTGGTTGCTATTCAACCCATAGTTGGGGCCTTAACAGGTACAACCACTCCGAATGGTGTCAGAATGGGCCTGGGAGCAATGGCAATTAAAGGATGAATCCACACTCCCCAAAGCCTGCAAGCTGGGGCCTCACCATCGGATATAGTTTACGGTCATATCCAGGACCAGCAAAATTGCGTAGAATTTAAGATGAAAACATTCTAGCGCACACACACACACACACACACACACACACACACACACACACACACACACACACACACACACACACACACACACACACACACACACACACACACACACACACACACACACACACACACACACACACACACACACACACACACACACACACACACACACACACACACACACACACACACACACACACACACACACACACACACACACACACACACACACACACACACACACACACACACACACACACACACACACACACACACACACACACACACACACACACACACACACACACACACACACACACACACACACACACACACACACACACACACACACACACACACACACACACACACACACACACACACACACACACACACACACACACACACACACACACACACACACACACACACACACACACACACACACACACACACACACACACACACACACACACACACACACACACACACACACACACACACACACACACACACACACACACACACACACACACACACACACACACACACACACACACACACACACACACACACACACACACACACACACACACACACACACACACACACACACACACACACACACACACACACACACACACACACACACACACACACACACACACACACACACACACACACACACACACACACACACACACACACACACACACACACACACACACACACACACACACACACACACACACACACACACACACACACACACACACACACACACACACACACACACACACACACACACACACACACACACACACACACACACACACACACACACACACACACACACACACACACACACACACACACACACACACACACACACACACACACACACACACACACACACACACACACACACACACACACACACACACACACACACACACACACACACACACACACACACACACACACACACACACACACACACACACACACACACACACACACACACACACACACACACACACACACACACACACACACACACACACACACACACACACACACACACACACACACACACACACACACACACACACACACACACACAGACACACACACACACACACACACACACACACACACACACACACACACACACACACACACACACACACACACACACACACACACACACACACACACACACACACACACACACACACACACACACACACACACACACACACACACACACACACACACACACACACACACACACACACACACACACACACACACACACACACACACACACACACACACACACACACACACACACACACACACACACACACACACACACACACACACACACACACACACACACACACACACACACACACACACACACACACACACACACACACACACACACACACACACACACACACACACACACACACACACACACACACACACACATATGAATCTTTTATATTTTTTCGTTTTTTTTTCTCGTCATTTTTGTGATAAAATTAAAAAAAAACTGTTAATGCATATCAATTAAAATAAAAAAGTAAGTGGCTCTGCCCCACCCTCACATGTCTCATATGTATCACGAAAATTTTCGATTCTTGACAAATCATCTTCAGGTAAGAAGCAAATGAATTATTTGCTGAGGAAAAAATTGGCGATGGAAGAAATTAGTAGTCGCATATAGTCAATATTCGTAGACAGTAAGCGTCAGGGTGTTTGAAGTACAGGAGCGAGTCAAGTTCTGGATTGGTCGTGACAAACATTTTAAAATATTGTTACTGGTTTAAAAAGCAAAGTTACTGATTCTAGGTTTTTTAGTTTTTATGTAGATGACGTCAAGAATGTCTTTAACTTTTAGAATTAGTTTTATTATGCATTGTTTTGTGTTACTAAGATGTTTCTTATATCGGAGGGGCATAGTTATGTGTTGTTCGTAGATGTTAATGAATTTCACTTGACTCTACTTCATGCATGGTGAGATATCGGGAGAGTGTAGTGGTTGTGCAACCAACGTAATTATATGTTTTAAATTATTATTCGTATTACACTCTTCCAAAGGGCTTTTTATTATAAAGTTTTAGTTTTTAATTTCTTATAGTAAATAATGAGTTAAATATGTGTATTGTGAGTAGGGGATATGTATCTGTATATGATATTTTTTATGACATTTTTCTTCCAATTTAAGGTTTAGTCATATCTAATTGCAGTAGAATATGTTAATAGAGTTAGGGCCGTGCTGCTGGATGCTATTATTATTATTATTATTATTATTATTATTATTATTATTATTATTATTGTTGTTGTTGTTGTTGTTGTTGTTATTATTTTAGAATGGATCGATTACAGAAAGGCTTATGACATGGTTCCTCATTCATGGATACGTGAAACACTATTGATGATGAAGGTTGCTGAGAATGTGGTAGGGCTCTTGGAGACAAATATGACTCAATGGAAAACGGTGCTGACAGCAAACAGAGAGGTGATGGGCCAAGTTGGTAGTAAACGTGGAATATTCCAAGGAGATTCGTTATCTCCACTTCTTTTTGTAATGATAATGATGCCACTGAGCATCATCTTGAAGAGAGGGAAACTAGTGTATAACTTTGGATCTGGTGACGCCTCAACCATCTACTGTTTATGGATGATTGAAAATATTCGGTAGAAATGAAAAGGAAATGGAGAAACTGGTAGAACTTGTGGGGACATACTCAGAAGACACTGGGATGGACTTTAGGATTAGTAAATGTGCGGTGCTGGTGATGAAAAGAGGAGTAAAGGTTCATTCGAATGGAATAGTGCTGCCAAATGGAGAAATCATGAAAGAAATAGAAGATAAGTAAGACAAAAAGACAAATAATACTTTAGAAATTTTATCTCCTTATCCTATAGGGTGAATACCATTACATCTATTTGCTAATATTTTCTCCTCTGAAGAGATGGTAAGTATCGAAACCCTATAGGATAAGGAGATAACATTTCTAGAGTATTCTTTGTCTTACTTGGAATAATAAAAAATCCTTGATTTGAATAAAGTTTCTTTTTTAAATTTTCATTGAATCACTATAATTCGCAACGAATAAGGCTGTCCCTTTTACTTTTCGAAAAATCAATAAGGAGCAATACGCTTTCACTATATGGTAATATTACTTTCTCCCCTGGACCTATTTTCTGCCAACCTGGATTTATAAACCTGAACGACATTGGACTCCTTCCGATAATGGATTACCCAGGTTGTATCAACTTCCCTTTTCGTACAAATTTTTTCCATATAATTATCCACAAACACTCGAAAAACTATTTTCCATAATTGTGGCGAAAAGCAAAATTAGCGTCCATTCGCAGTTGAAAATTTTGCTAATCGCATTTCATTTCCTCTGATGATATGAGCCATTATTGAAAATCCATGGATTAAGGAAATTAAAATAACCCCTTCTATATTCCTTTTGTCAAACAATATATTCTTAAATCGAATATATGTCTCCATATCTTGTTTTCTTCAGAATGTAAAATTAAATCACGAAACTTATATATTGCTCTATTCTTAAATATTGAGCTTTTCCCTTTTGGATAGGATCACCTTGAAAATATTACTTCAAGTAATATCTATCAGGATTTTTCATCTGAATTCTATCAGTGTCTTATCTCGCTTATATATATATATATACATACATATATATATATATATATATATATATATATATATATATATATGTATGTATGTATATATATACATACATGCGTATATATATGCATATATATACATGCGCACATACATATATGTGTATATGTGTGTATATGTGCGTGTGTTTATTTTTGTGCATGATTATATGTTAATTTTGAGATTATTTCATTATTGACGCATAAAACATCTGAGACTTCAGTGTTTAATGTTCTGAAAATGATTTGTTTTTAATTATAAAACTTATTTAATTAAAAATTTTTTAAAGTTGCAATTTCTGATAACTAAACAACATGGATAATTTGTCTATGATACCGTAAAACACGCACCCTGCACCCCTCTTTTTCTCCTTCTCCCCCCTTTCTCTTTCTTTCGTTAATTATCTATTCTTCTGTTTCTGTTAAATATTATAATTCACCCGCTTCTGGCTTTCTCTATTTTAATCATTAAACGTTGCTTGGCCGATAATCTACAAAAGCAATGATATCTGCTACATGCTGTTCGTTCATGCAATTGTTTTGTGAGTTCAAAGATGGTATGTTAGACCGATTCGAACTCTGAAGTATTTCTTGTATGTTGGACACCTATGGGATAATACCGTATCAGACGTATTAACTGCTCTGTTTTTTTTATGTCACGTTTTTGTGTATGCGGATTAAGCAGTTGTATCCTCTCTGCGAGTTGTGAAAGGTCAGGAGCATCTATCTTGTCGAGTTTTCCCATGAACCGAACTGTTTGAGGGGAACCTTCAGATTGTTCTTAAAGCGTTTCCACTGCCCTCCTGCATGTCTCTTTGCTTTAGACAGTTCATAAAGAAGCTATTTTAGGAATCAGGCATGCGGCATATATGACCTGTTCAGCGCACTTAGCACTGCTGTAACATGGTGTGTACTGACAGGAGGTTCAACCGGGCTAAAACATCTGTTTCTGGCATTTTGCCTTACCACTTGATTTTTAACAGTCTGCGTAGCGGGGAGAGCAAGGACTTGCCGGCTGTTAAAGCACGCTTAAATATATTTTAATTTAAACAGATTGCGTATTAATTATTGATTATCTATCTATTGATTATCATACCTAATATATAGTAGTTAGTTCAATATATATAGTAGTTAGTTCAAAAGTTAAAAAAAAAATATTGCCTTGGGTGCCATCAGCTAGAATCAAAATCAAAACATTTAGTGCTCCAATCGCATCTCCTACTGATGTAACTATCAAGAGATAGGTAAAAAAAAATGATTTAATATTAAACTACTTGAAGAAATGAATTAAATTTAGTCATACGTAGAAAGAAGTATTAAAATATGTCGGCAAGTTGAAATTACCATTTTACTTTTCAACTTGCGGATATATATTTGTACGTGTAATTCATCTATCCAAACAAAGATTTTACTCGTTATAAACGATCCTTAGTGGATGATCACTATTTTCCGCTAATTTCAGTGTTATGTAACTTGTAGTTTAAGAGTTTATCGGTTAAATATTTACACATACGCACAGATACACATCTACTATTGTATTTATATAGATGTAAAGCAGGTTTATGACATTATCGTTTTCCGGGGAGAGTTACTTGGTTGGTAAAACCAGCTCCCGATAGGCACATGGAGACAGCAATAGGTTAAAATGTCGTCGGCTATAACCGACTGGCATGGCTCGCTTCTTGAGTCTTCATTGCGTCGTTACTGGCACCATTTCCATCATCGGCACTAAATGACAGGGATCGCATGCTGAATTACTATTATTTTTATTGGCTCACATGGAGTTTTCACACAAGTCAACAACCGATCTGATTGGAAACCTATAGTGTTCTCTGGAAGCTGAGTGACAGCAAGTCTCCCCAGACGTCCAGGTCTCTCCACCTCCTTCGATAGCATTTGCAAATAAACTTGCGTTATCGCAACAGCCATTTACCATTGATTTTTTCCTGGAAGTGGCCATTGGTTTATACTGGAATTTGAGTGGCACTAAGCCTCCCCATGGTCCCAGTTCTCTTCGCGCTTGTTCAGCGGAGGTTTGGTTAGCGCTCTCTTCTCGGTCTTTCCATCCTCCTTGAGCCTTCTCGGCTCGTTGGTATCACTTTTCTATTGGGGGAACGGGGATGAGACAATGGGAGGGAATGCATGATGAGGGTGTAGAACTTGTAGATATGCAGCTTCGGTGTTCTTCATTCCCTGTAACGCTTCTTAGTTATATTGTAGTCTTGTATTATTCTCCGCATTCAAGGGGTTTCCTTAATATTTCAGCCGTTTTCATTATCGTTAGTCGTTGTATTTTGCAGCTATTCCACTGATTCTAAATTCTGCCATTTTTTTTCAAAATTTTTCGGAATTGTTCCTATTATTATTATTATTATTATTATTATTATTATTATTATTATTATTATTATTATTATTATCTTTTAGTCATTCAATTCTAGTGACTTCTTGTAAAGCTTTAATTGTTCTTTTGATTTTTGATTTTTCGTCAGTTCTTTTCGGTTGGTAACAATTTCTCTTTGCTCCCGTGTATTTCTTTTTCCAAAATTCTTGTCCGTTTTCAAAATCTCCTTGCTTTGTAGTTGGCTACTACTCCTAATGTTGAACAGGGGTAAATTCGAGAATTATCTACGAGTTTGAGAGTGTTTGGGTTTTGTATGAAGGGATTAGTCATTGAAAGTATGTTTGACCTCTGTGGCGGTCGGTGGTTGGTGGGTTTCGAATGTAACCTAGCCTTTCTTTTCCCTGAAGTGAAGTTATTTAATTTTTGCTCGGCTGACCATTGACATCCTCGTTCTTGCAAGTTATGGCTGAAACGCCTTCGGTACGGTCTTGCCGAAACACACCCACAAAACTTATATCTTACAGCATTACAGCTGCTGTAAGGTTCGGTTTTGTGTACCCTAAATCTAGTTGCACCCCCCTGCCCCGTCCCTGATTCCTCTTAACATTATCATTTAAGAAAGTTTGCTCAGTCTTATGGCCATTTCGGAGTCGCTCATAGAGCATTTCGACTTGTCTAGCAGCAGACAAGGCTTCTCATAATGTTGCCGGATTCGATCTGGCCACATACTCCTAGATAAAGGGCTTACTAAACGCATCTATGAAGAATTCAACTAAGTGCACTTGGACAGCGGATCTTCCCTCATCTCTGCGTCCCTATAAGCTAACTTAGCAGGGTTGTTCATCCTAATTGCTAAATCTGCGAGTACCTCCCCTAGATCTTGTTTTATTCTTATTAAAGCCCGAGAAGCGCCGTCAGAATTTCTGAACTCGCCATACTGTGCTGCTACTTGAACTAGTGCAGTTCGAATGAGCATTGAGAAATTCACCCATCATTTCCGATACTAGACCGTCCTTAAAATCATATGTCAGGTTTACTAGTTCTGGGTCTGTTAGCTGGTAGGCCCGCTCTTTCTTTTTCAGGGATACTAGCCATGGCTTAAAGTCGGACGGTTTTCCAGTAAAGATTGGGTTTGGTTAGTGTTAGCCATTTTGTCTAAATATATATGTTTTTAAATAGCCGACGTTTAAACAAAAAAGCTCTATCCACAAAATAAGTTTTACAAATTATTAAACTCAAAAAATTTGCAGAGTAACAAAAAGAGCAGGGGAGATAGTACAATACCTGCGCTTTTTTTTTTTAGTGTTATCGTGTCTTCTTTTTCCTCTGTAGATGCTGGGTTGAAGTGAGTGTTTTTGTGTTGAATTTCTTGCGTTGTGTTTCCATGAATTTTGATTTGTCTAATGGATATTTTTTTCTTGGTTGTTTTTAAGTGTTTGGCCGCTGTTGTGTTTTTGTAGTTCCATCTTCGGCTAGTTGTTGATTTTGGTTTTGGTTGTTTTCGCCAAGTGGTTGGCCGTTCTTGTATTTCCGTGAATTTTTTTCTTGGGGTTTATCCTGGTTTTCAGGCACCAACATGACACTATCGATTCCCGGGGTGAGTAACTTGGTTGAGAAACGTCCTGGGAACGCAACCAGCTCCCCGGGGGAATAAACGATATCAAACGATAGGCACATGGAAATAGCAACAGGTTGAGATGTCGTGCGACTATAAGTGACTGGCATGGGTCGCTTCTTGAGTCTACATTGCTTCGTTACATGCAGCGTTTCCATCGTCCGCGTTAAATGGCAGAGATCGCATGTTGAAATTGAACGCCTGTACAAAAATGGCGAACAAATACATTTCTATTAAAATATATAATGTATTTTACGTAGCACTGGCGGAGTATATTTAATTAAAGACCAGTTGAAACCGGACGCATGCAGCTAAACTGCTATGTTGCGTCTTTCGCTCCCAGAATCCAAGTTTTAACTGTTTAAAACGATACAATCATATTCAATTCTCTCTTTCTTCATTGAAAGAGAGAGAAAGGGAGTGAAAGAGAGAGAGAACGAGATAGAGATAGATAGATAGAGAGAGAGAAAGAGAGAAAGAAAGAGAGAGAGAGAGAGAGAGAGAGAGAGAGAGAGAGAAATATGCATTTCAATGCAATGTGTTGTTTTTAAATTCAGCTACCTGCATGCAAGCCTGCTCTTTCTTGAATTATTTTGACGCTGCCAAATGTTCATAAACACGTGTCACTAAAAGCAGGTTGATATGTGCTAACATTTTTAGAATCACAAAGCACCTGCATTACACGTTTTCACTTCATGATAAATACAGAACGAGTTAGGCACAAGGTTTATTAATGTAGAAAATCCCAGCTCCCCCAAAATGGGAGCTACGCCATTGTGCCACAGGTTTACAGATGCAATGGTATCCAATATATATATATATATATATATATATATATATATATATATATATATATATATATATACATTACAGGATTGTCTTTATTCTTAAAAGAAGTGCGTTAGTCAAGTTTCAATAATGGTCATTTTGTATATTTTTTTACTAATGAGTCACTACTTAGCAAAAAATGTAAGCTATTCTAGGATAATAGTTACCGAGGGGCATCGATTCTCGGTCGACTGATGAAAAACATTGTAAGAGAATTAGAAATAATGGATTTAAGTACGTTTGAGTATTTATGAGGACTGTTGGTTACAAATGTTTGTTTATATTGGATTTGAAGATGACCACGTCGTAGGTCGTAGAAAAGCAGTTCCATATTAATTGTTTCAATAGACGGTAAGAATTTTTGTTAATATTATAATATATGTATATCTAACGTAGAGTGGTCTCCCTTTCGCGATATAAAAGTGTAGACACGTAAAAAAATTCTTGCTTTGCTATTTATACCAGATCAAAGTCATAATCTTTTTAATTGTCTGTTCGAATAATTGTAAAAACAATAAATTAGTTAAAAATATAAATAAATAGATAACCATATGGATGTAACACAGTACACGTTTACACAGGGGACTCACTCGTTACATGCCATAATGTTATCCACGTCTCTAACATGAATGTCCTTTTTATAGTCTTTTTCCTTGCAGTAACATCATTTCATATTTTGTATGCATTTGTATACGCGCGTCCGCGCTCTGTTACACGGGCAGATAACACATTTCATCCAGTTTGGTTACTTCCGGTTATCGATGATTACAATGAAATTACACTAAAGTACTGAACCTAGGTAGCGCCATACACAAAATCTGCTTTTCAATGCGGGAATTCCAGTCAATGAATATCCGTTTTCCTTTTCTCTCCACAAGCAACATTTTATTTTGAATGTAAGAAATTCCTCACAATGAATGTATTCATCTTATTTTCAGACCACGAAAATGGTTTTTGGGAGCCAGCGCCATATGGAAAGATCACTCTAGTCTGCAAAAAATATCCCTTAGCCGCCCTCTCAGCATCCCTGATAGAGCCGCCTCAAACGATTAATGATAAACTAACCTACTCTCAACGAACAAAAAGGCAAAGTCTGTGAGTGTTGCTCTCCTAGAACTGCACTAGAACCATATCTAAGTCAACAGAGAAGTAGCCATCTTAACAATGGCCTCGACTCTGATGGTGACGCGTTCACTGACAGAGAACAAAAATGATGGAGTATAATATCAAAACAAACACTAAAAGAGTAAAGGAAAGACCAAACAGTGAGTAGTGTTTAAGTTCACCCCTAAACTGTAAAGATGACAAACCCTAACCAAACCATACCAAGTATCTGGTTATAGTTAATCTGCAGACTTGTTTTCGATAAAAAAAAAAAACTTAAAAAGTGAAAGTATTTATATATTTATATACGTGTATATACAGAGTGACCTAAAAGTAGGTGGCGAGGTTATAGTTTACATAAAAAATTGCATTACTATAACAGATACATAATTTATTTATCAGTTATATTAATGTGATTTTTCGATTATAAATAAATAGTAAATAAGTGAATGTAAGAACATTAGATGTGTTGTAATGACAATTTTTATTCATCATAATATCATAAAGTAAAAGTATAATTAAAATATCGAGTGTTGATTTCAATACTTATTTAATTATTTGAAATAAGAAAGTATTATATGATTAGTGCGTTGACCAAACTAAATGTGATAGTAGAAATATATATGCATAAAACAGTAGTTATAACCAGAAATATATATGAATTAAATTTAAACAAAAAATATGGCAGTATAATTCTTTTTTACATTAATTAAACATTAATAATATTATCTCGGAATCATAGGTAAAAATATATTAAAATATCAAATTAACATACAGAATTGAGGATGTTGAGCTTGGATCATTGTAATTGTTAGCCTGATTGCAGTATTTAAACATGTTAAATATGAGTTAATATTACAATTACAAAGTAAAAAATGGGTAAATGTGAGATTTAGAAAATACAGAATATGTTTTATTAATAAAAATATTATGTTTTATTATAAAAATATTATGTTTTATTATAAAAATATTATGGTTTATTTTAAAAATATTATGTTTTATTATAAAAATATTATATTTTATTAATAAAAATATTATGTTTTATTAAAAAATATTATGTTTTATTTTCAAAATATTATGTTTTATTTAAAAAATATTATGTTTTATTTTCAAAATATTATGTTTTATTATAAAAAATATTATGTTTTATTATAATAAATAATAAATGCAAATAAAGAATTAAATCATTAAATATTACTTTAATTAAAATAATATGATTAGCGGACTTTTAAACAGAAATACAATTGGGATGAGGATTTATTCAAGTTGAATAAATGATTGCACTAAACAATTTAACTAGTGTTGGAAAAATACATATTAACACTTGATTTAAGAATATTAGAATAAAACAAGGATACTTTTTAAAGTAAAACTGTCAAAATAATTAAAATAGAAAAGTAAAAAATAGTAATTAATTTAATTAAATTTAATATTTAGCTGATAAAGTTATGAATATATAATAGCCCAAATTAAAGAAAAGTATTTTTATTAATGTATAAAAATTAAAATAAAATAAAATTATATAAAAATTAAACAAAATATACAAATTGAGTAATGAATATATGATAGATTGTAGCATTATAGTTGTCGATAATAATCACAATTAAATAATATAAATACAAAGCAATATCTTAAATGGTATCAAATAATTTAATTATTACTTTAGAATTTACAGATAAAATTTAAACCAAATTAGGTAAGTAATATAATTTAAATATATTAGGATACAATTAAAAAATTCGGATATATTTGAATTCAATGAATTAGAGTAGAGGAATTATAATTATGGAATGATAACTAATAGACGTATCAGCTAATCGTTCATTTGAATATTATAATTTAACTTAGATTATTGATGAATAAAACTCATAAGTATTTTATATAGAAATGTTTTAAGTGTTGATACGTAATTTAACTAAATAATATCATTCAATTTATAGTATACTTGGTTTAATTAATAAATAATATATAACATAATAACAATAAAACTATATAAATATATTATTTATCAATATAATCAAAATAATACATTGTTTGAGATAAATAGGGTTTGATAAAGGTGAAACAACCCATTTTAGTTTAAAAATTAATTATCAATCTTTTGTTATCTAGTTTCGTATACCATTAAACACTTTTTTTTAAATTCAATTTTCACCCCAAACAAGGCACAGTGCTACTTTGAAGCAGGGGGCTACTATTAGGGAATTAATTAGCGGGGTCATTATGAAGGGAGAAGAGCAGAAAGATGTTTGTTAACATTACACTTGAACTTCTGCATATCATTGCAGTTGGGAAAGCAGAATCCCGGAAGGGAGTTCCAAAGACCCGCAGTTCTGGGGAAGAAACTATTGGAGTAAAAGGCTTTCTTGCACCTAGGGATCTCCACTGTAAAGGGATGAGACTTAGTAGCTTGTCGGGTTTGTCGGGGGTAGTTACGTCGGGGAGGTACAAGTGTTTGTAGTTCGTCAGACCATTCACCATTAAAGTATTTGTAGAACAGGCAGAGGGATGCAACATCTTGTCAATGGGACAGAGGTTGAAGCCTAGATGACAGTTCAGGACCTATCAGGTTGGCGACTCTTTTTTGAACCCTGTCCAGGAGCGAGAGACAAGCAGCAGATGCACCAGTCCAGATGTGACAACAGTACTCCATACATGGGCGAATTGTTGCCTTATAGAGGTATAGGATACTGGCAGGCGTAAGTAGTTTTCTAGCACGGTAGAGGGAGCCAACCTTCCTTGCAGCAGCCTTGGCAATGCTCTCAATGTATCTATTCCAGTTCATATTCCCTGTAAACGTTAGGCCGAGGAGTTTAAAAGAAGTACTTTCAGGCAATGTGTTCTTGGTCATTGCTATTGGTGGTAGAGAAGGTTTCTTGTAGTTATTGAAGGAAACAAGCTTAGTCTTAGCAGCATTGAATGAGACCAACCATTTCTTTCCCCATTCCACTACGGATTGGAGGTCATCCTCTAGTGTTTCTGCCATTTTCTTGGATATGTGTTCATTTGTTTTCCCCTCATATCTGTTATAGAGAGTGATGTCATCGGCAAATATACCCATCTCCGAAACAATATTATCAGGGAGGTCGTTTATGAATATCAGGAATAATAGAGGTCCAAGGATAGACCCCTGAGGTACTCCCGCATTTATGTCATATTGTTTGGATGTATGTCCGTCGAGGACATCTTTGATTTTTCTATTACTTAAGAAGGATTTAATTACGTTATGAATTCTTCCAGTGATTCCATATGATCTAATTTTCCTTAGAAGACCATCGTGCCATACCCTGTCAAAAGCCTTAGATATATCAAGGGCCACTGCTCTACCCTCCCCTGTTTTATCCAATGAACGGTATATACGTTCAGAAACTACAGTTAAGATATCTGCTGTTGAACGGGCTTGCCTGAATCCATATTGTTTGTCAGTCAGGAGTTTAGCAGCTGTTAGGTGCTGGACTAGGGCTTGATTAACTAAGGACTCAAATATTTTGGCGAAAAGCGGGAGGAGGCTAATGGGGCGATAATTTAGTGGGTCAGTTCTTTCACCAGAATTCTTGAAGACTGGTACCACAAAGGCGGTTTTCCAGCAGTCGGGAAAACAAGATTCGTTAAGGCATTTATTGTAAAGTTTGGACAGAACTGGAGCAACCTCGGCAGAGCATTTTTTTAATACACATCTATAGACATATGATATATATATTAACATTTTTAAACATCTATAGACATATGATATATATATTAAATTATTAATATTTTCTAAGTGTACATATATAGATTTATTATCAATAATATATTAATAAAATAATACAAAGAATATTTTTAGTAGTCTACATGAAAATTAATACAATTTATAATTACAAATATGCAAATTTTGGTGATTTTACTTATAAATATAGAATGGCGTAATAAAAGATAAAATAAAATGTAATTGAAACTTCTTTTCTCCATTTTTGAATATTTTAATAATACCCAAATGCATTTTATTTTTATTCTTTGAATTAATAGTTGCTATTTCATCTGATGAGTTAAGGGCAAAATAGATTCATTGATTGATATAGTTATTAAATGAATGATTTTTACGAAAAGAATCACTGTCAAGAATCATAAATATTACCGTAATTAAAGAAATAAATTGTAAGATGGTCAACATCCTGAAATTAGGAATATAGACATTTGTCATTTGTTTGCTATATATATATATATATATATATATATATATATATATATATATATATATATATATATATATATAAAATAAAAATTAAAATTAAATTTACCAAAATGATCCAAGATGGTAAAATTAAAGTAAATTATAAATATTAAAGAATTAATATTTATAAAGTAATCTCAACCAGATGTAAAAGCTCGATAAAACCAAATAGGAGATAGAGCTTATAATAAGAGCAAATAGTTAATAAAACATGTTAAAAAACACTTTGAAAAAGAATTAAAAACATATTTAATCTGAAAAGGAAGCACTTAAGTGGATAGTCCTTAATCCGCGGAGTTTCGAAGAAATAGTTTACTTCTCATCAGAGGGTAGGAATTAGCAAAATGCGGGATCGGCTTTTGCATACAAAAGTATTTGATGAAACTGCAAGTAAGTCAAAGATCTTGCTTGATAACAAAAAGTGAAGCAGAGGGAATAGGGTGAAGAAAAAGGTGATTTCACGTGAATGGATAGTCTGGTGAAAGGAAAATTATGCAATGACTGTAAAATCCAAAAATGTAAATTCAAGAAAGTTAATTCAATTTCCATTCGCACAAGTAAAATCCAAGGAAATCGCGTAATTGGAAGATGGATTATTTTGGCCCATCTTCCAATTACGTGGATTTCTATCTGTTTGTGAACTGTTTCCCGAATGCGCATGCGTGAATGATTATCATGACAGATTCCTTATATTCTGCTTAGATTCTGGCTTGAGGTAGTTGCTTGTCTATCTGCACTGATGAGCTGTGAAACAGCGAAACAGAACTGTATTTGGATAACTATAATGATCCCTATCTTAGGTTGA
>NC_136524.1:43074037-43084037 GCF_053919585.1 Euprymna scolopes | reverse complement strand
GCTAAAAACCCTTAGCAAAATTCATCTCAAAGCAGCAAAATTAAAGCTTAATTGCCTAGACACTATATATACAAATGAAGGCAAATTTGGCATATTTTATTGGTTTGAAAATATAGTTTTTGTTTTTACCAAGTGTTAAAAGATTTTAACCATAGAATAGTAGTATATTCTTCAAAAAACTTGCAAATTTTCATGTAGTTGTGGCAATATTATAAGTTCGAAATCTGAGCTACTAATGATCAGAATTTTACAAGTGAAGCTTGTTGAAAAGCTAATGACCTGACTCGTGTAGTGGGCTATGCAACATTCACCCGTAGGTCGCACATCTATCATCCAGAGCCTCTGTTTCGCACTTTTTTTCACAGCTATAAAATGTTTCGGTAAAGGTGCAAAAAATCCTTTAAAATTACAACTATTATATATTTTCGAGGTTGGTGAAAGCGAAAATGACGTTTAAAATTCCAGGAAACGAGTAATTTCCAAGGTATGAAAGAAATCATAGTTTTAAAAAGTGGGTGAGCACTTTTCTATAAATTTTCTATTAAACATAAATGAACATCCATGGAGGGGGGATATCTGTTATCTTTTTAAGGGATGGTGTTTATTATTTCCTGGTAGACTAACACAAAATCTACCTTAAAAAATTGTCTTTTAGAGGTTTTCAGGTGTGATGAAAACGAATACCGCATTAAAATTTTCTGCAAATAAGTATTTTTCCGGGTATTAAGTAAAAGTATGCACGCGCTTTGCATGTACAACAATGGCCACCAATTATAACATAAATAATTACATTGCTTAATACCCGGAAAACTAATAACTTGCGGAAAATTTAAATGCAATGTTCGTTTTCGGCACGTCCGAAACCTATAAAAAACAATTTTTTTTAAAAGCAGGTTGTGTGTTGGTCTACCAGGCCACAATTACTAAATAAACACCACCCCTAAAAATAAAAAGAGCCCCGCCCGCCAAAAAAAAAAAAAAAAAAGAAAAGAAGACAGCTATAAAGTAGGTGTCCATTTTACATTAAATTAATATAGAAAAGTGATCTCACACTTTTAAAAACTATAATTTCTTCATATGTTGGAAACTATTCGTTTCCTGGAATTAAACGTTATTTTCGTTTACAGCACTCTCGAAAACCCCTAACAGTGGTAATTTTAAAGGATTTTTGAGGATGAAAAGATACTGCACCTTTACCAATGAATTTCAGTCATTGTCATTTATTTTCTTAGTTTTGTATATGAATTACAAAATATCTGATAATTACCCAAAACATCTAACCTTGATGGAGGGGAGACTACAACTTGCTGCTATGGTTTCACATGATCTGAAATTAAGGGGTGGCTTAATTCCAAATATTTCTCATATGGTATATCTCCTCTCGTTGGTTTTCGTATATAAAGTAAATTTCACAGTGTATAAGGATTATTTGATACTGGAGATAGTCTTAATCGTACCCTATTTCCAAAAGAGGGAGATATAACATGAAAAATATTTGGAATCAAGTCTCCCCTTACATATCATTTGAAACCATAGCAGCAAGTTTTTGTCTCCCCTCCATAAAGGCCAGAGGTTTTGGGTATATATATATATATATATATATATATATATATATATATATATATTTATATATATATATATATATATATATATATATATATATATATATAATATAAAAATTACAATTAAATTTACCAAAATGATTCAAGATGGTAAAATTAAAGTATATTATAAATATTAAAGAATTAATATTTATAAAGTTATCTCAGTCAGATGTAAAAGCTCGATAAAACCAAATAGGAGATAGAGCTTATATTTTACTTGGATTTTACTTGTGCAAAGGGAAATTAAATTAACTTTCTTGAAGTTATATATTTGCAATCATCATCATATATATATATATATATATATATATATATATATATATATGAATATGATGATTGCAACGTCTTGTCAGACGAGTGCCACTCCCTCAGACATTTAAATCCATGAGCCCAAATGCCTGAGGGAGTATCTATACAAAGATGATGTTACAGAATCTTAGCTTTGTACGACAGCTAAGTTGGTTCAAAATGTTGAGATCCAGCAACAAGCAGAGCAAGATAGCCAGCAACAAATTAAACTGCAGACCAGCTTAATGCGGGTACCGTCTCCCGCTTTATGGTTTTTTAAATCAGAGATTTGCTTATCCTAGAAAGGTTGCCTTCACCACGGCTTACGGGAGCCCTATCCACCCCAATACACACACACACACACACACACACACACACACACACACACACACACACACACACACACACACACACACACACACACACACACACACAAAAATATACACGGTGCTAGTTGGCCGTTGACCCATAAAAAGAGTTCATTCGCCCTTTATATATATATATATATATATATATATATATATATATATATATATATATATATATATATATATATATATATATATATATATATATATATCCTAGGGCTATTTTAATATTAAGTAAGATGATTGATAATTTATAATTAAAATTAAAAATTAAAAATCGGTTTCATAAGAAAGAACAAACAAAATCAATAAATTGTACGATCGTTTAACTGTTAACTTTGTTCCATTGTCGTCTCCTTTGAAAGTTTGTATATCAACGTTTTCAAGCATTCATAAACTACATTTACCATCCAAATGAATGCATCGACGATGATACATACGACTTTTAGAAGGCGAACCATTATGTTGTGTCGTGGAACAACAGTGAAAATAAGAACAATCAATTCGAGGTTCGGTTAAGGAACAAGTGTATTAACAATAATGTACAAAGAAAGGAAAACGTGTATATCTGCTGGGCACTCGGTTAGCAGTTGAAGTGCAGTCAGATATCTCTCACCGGTGTTAGAATAACTAGCGCTATTTATAATGCTAATCGGTGTAAATTCCTCTGTTTAAGGAAGGCCGGTATAACATCCACTTTTGAAAATATCCCGTCTGGGATTAATAACGTTTTTGTTTTGGGTTCACCCTAATCAATTATGTTGATTTCTGTTTTCTGTTTGATCTTCTGTTCTCCGGAGCTGTCTCTGGTATGGGCACCTGAAAATTATCAAACACTGTGTCCATGATGCCCTCCTCGGGCGATCTGGTCACCTCAGTGTTAGAGTATCTTTTCTGAATTTGGTTAATGTGACGTTTGTGCACGAAGTCTGGTCCCTTAATCATGTAGACCATGTTGCCTATTTGTTTCTCAACAATGCCGGACTCCCAGAAAGGCTTATTATTTTTGTGAATCTTGTAGAAGACTCTTTCGCCAACTTTATACTGTTTTTATTTTGTTATCGTTTTTTAGGTTATTCCTATCCTGGTTTGGTAACAACTTGTGAAAAATCGATCTAACCTTGCGTCCGAACATAACCTCAGCAGGTGTCTTCGACATTTCGATGTTCGCATTCGAAGTGACTCTATAGACTTGTAAAAACTGTTGGATTGACTTATCCGTCGGCGACACACTAGCTTTTTTCAGAGCTCTCTTGAATGTGTTAACGAATGTCTCTGCTTGTCCATTATTTCTTGGGTGGTATGACGGAATGGTTATATGCTCGATTAGATGATTCTCGCAAAAATATTTAAATTCGGTAGACGTAAATTGCGTTCCATTGTCTGTAACAATGCAGTCTACTCCAAACCTAGCGAATAGTTCATACAGGAAGTTGATAGTTACCTCGGATGTGAGATTCTTACATTTTAATACTTCCGGCCATTTAGATAGGCTTCTACAACAATGAGATAGTAGAACCCATCTACCGCTCCTGCAAAATCTAAATGAATCCTAGACCAAGGTTGTTCCTCAGGATCAATTTTCGTAAGTTTAATGGATGTTTTTCTACTAGATTTTTTTCTACAATGCGATAATTTATGCTCTTTTTGGTGGCAATTGTCACATTGTTTGAATTTGCACTCATTGTACCAATGTTTATTTTCACACCTCCAACCTGGTCCAGGTGGATCTTTTTACTGTTTCTTTCTCTGGTTATTTTTCGAGTTTATTTAAAACACGACGCCTGATTTCAGCATCTTTATTTAAAACCAGCCCTTGCACAAATATTAAACATTTAAAATTATCTGCTGATAATTCCTCCAGTTTAAAATCGCCGCAATGCTTGTTCACTATGCTTGCATAAGTAGTGTAGTCGTCTTCCTCTCTTCTAGTAACATTCATACATTTATATGCCCTATGAAAAAGAGACGTTTTCGCAGAAAACAGTTCTGTAAGTAGTGTAACTCTTTCTTGTAAGCTCAACTCACTGGTCTTTTTGGGGGAGAATACAATTCACGAAATTTGTATGCTCGGCTGTTCCCAATTGCAAAAGCTTAACTTTTTTCGCGTCTGACCAGGTACTACAACCCGATATAAAAATATCCTCATATCGTCTATAGTACTGGACGAAAGTGGCATCGTCTTCTTGATTATAATTGAAATTTTCAATACCGGCCCACACAGCTATTTGAGAAAATGCGTTATGATTATCGTCATCTTTAGTTAACTGTGTCGCCTCCAGAATTTTTCTTTGTTCCTCCTGTGTTTTCATCAATATTTCCGTTTCTGTTGTTGAAGCATTTTTTCTTCAAATGCTGGTTTAAATCTCTCTTCTCTTTCTACTTGTTGAATTTGCTGCTTTTGCAACGCGAGATTTTGCTCTGCCTGGAATTGGAACAATTCCAACAGTGAATCTTTGAATTTCGCATCCATCATACGAATTCAGTTTACAATTTACGCTTGTATTAAAGAAATATTCCTTAGTAAAAAAAAAATCAACCAAGTTTTCTTTTCCAATTCTTTTGTTTGAAGAACAACAGTTTAGTTGTCCTTTTGTAACTTAATTTGTTAAACGCTATATTTATAGTCTTACTAGAAACAATCCAACGAAATAACATTTGTTCAACATTTTTTTTTATTTGCACGCATTTTTACGTAACAAAAATAAAATCTGTCGCTTTAAATATCCGACGAATTCGTATGGGAAACTTTTAGTTTTTTTAGTTTTTTTACCCTCTTTGCCTTTTGCAAAAATGACTTGATTCTTTACGTGTTTGTTAAGCACAAATGACGTACGCGAATAATGTTTTTCACGGTCTGTCTCTTTTTCAAATCCCAGATGTTATCGAAATAACGATAAGTT
This sequence comes from Euprymna scolopes, assembly GCF_053919585.1. Lineage (NCBI taxonomy): Eukaryota > Metazoa > Mollusca > Cephalopoda > Sepiida > Sepiolidae > Euprymna > Euprymna scolopes. Next base: position 43,078,874 of record NC_136524.1, on the reverse strand, counting down.
TACACAGTATTTTCTTGTTGGTTTTGGACATTTAACTTCTGGTGAAGAAAAAATGAACAGTTTTTCCCTTTCTAAAACACTTGGTAAGTGTGTTCAATTATTCAATAATTGACAACATTCGCGTTTTTCGCTGTAGATTTTGGAAGCAAGTTTTTCCTCGGCGCCAAATTACTATTATAGTAATTAATTCGCTGTTAATCCTTGCGTATCCAAATATCCGTTGAAATGACGAAGGTGTTCTGCCGTAAAGATTTTACGAATCTTTATTCCAATCACTTTTGATGATTCTCTGCAGTGATGGTAATTTCGATTCCTTGTCGCCAATCTCGTGTGTCGTGGAACGACAGTGAAAATAACTCCTTGGGATATATTGCAGAGAAGTAAAAAAAAACAACAAACAAACATAAATAAATAATTAAATAAATGTCACTAATACGAATAAAGATTGCTTTTCTACTGTTGCGCTGTGGAACACCAGTGAAAATAAGAACAATCAAGTCGAGGTTCGGTTAAGGAACAAGTGTATTAACAATAATGTACAAAGATAGGAAATCGTGTATATCTGCTGGACACTCGGCTAGCAGTTGAACTGCAGTCGCATCTCTATCACCGGTGTTGGAATTAATATCGCTATTTATAATGCTAATCGGTGTAATTTTCTCTTTTCAAGGAAGGCCGGTATAACACATTAAAAGGTATTTATATTTTGTTAAAAATATTTTAAATTTAGACTCTCTTAACCTTACCCTTCAACCAGATTTTATCTTATTTTATTTTTATTTTATCTTAATTTGTTTAGATACATCTGCCTTACTTAAAAAATGCTAGGTTTATTTTTGGTGTATTTATAAAAAAAAAAACACCCAATATTTTTTGCTGCTGAGGAGACTTTGTTTCAAAAAAACTATATGATAAAATTATTGTCCAAGACTCAATTTCTATCACAATAAAAACACCGTTTCCGAAACGATCGTACAATTTATTGATTTTTGTTGTTCTTCCTTATGAAACCGATTTTCAATTTTTAATTTTAATTATAAATTATCAATCATCTTTATATATATATATATATATATATATATATATGATTTTCAGAATGTAAGAGATTATATATAATAAATTCCACAGCCAAACACATCGCAGCCCACACAAGCCATGACAGTCAACGAACCTGAAGTCCAAGACTCGAGTCTCGCTCTCATTTGGGTTCATCAATTAGACACATCCGAACTCAGGATTCGAAACTCGAGCATCTTGCATGCGAGGCGAGCACTCTTCCAACTGAGCAAACGCCCTGCACACAAGAAATTCTATTAACTAACAGAGATAAAAAAAAACCGCGCCGAAATCCGACTGTGAAATGCCCCTATTTCGTCTCGACAAGGGACGCGGTTATCCAACCAGCTAATAACCCCAAACCGTTTTCTCACAAGCAGGAGTTTCAACTCGAAACGACGATGCCATCCAGCAATGCTAACATAGCGAGCAGTTATTATAGGGTTTTTAGAATGTGATAAATTACATATAATAAATTCCACAGCCAAATAACGTCGCAGCCCACGAGAGCCCTGACAGTCCACGAACCGGAAGTCTGATGAGCCCAAATCAGAGTGAAACTCGAGTCTTGGACTTCCGGTTCGTTGATTGTCATGGCTTGTGAGCTGTGATGTTGTTTGGCTGTGAAATTATATATATATATATATATATATATATATATATATATATATATATATATATATATATATATATATAACTGTACCCTTCCACACGGTGCTGTGGCTCAATTTGGCGAAATGGAAAAAATACAAAAATGAGAAAATGCAAGTTCTTACATGCCTCATTTCCCAGCACGTGTGCATACACAATTTTTCGTTGTTCCATTTCCTGAGTAGATATAGAGATTTTCTGGGTTGTCGACTCTTGAACACGCAACATAAATTGTCCATGGGAGATACAATCAGTGTGTAGGTGTAAGCCACACAATTTTAAAGATTGTGCCCGAGCTTTGTTGATTGTGATTGAAAACGATAATCGAATTCGGAAATTGCATTCCCCTAAATTTAAATGGCATATCCGGTGGGATTATAGGAATGCGTGGAATGATAATAACTTCATATTTGAAAGGCCCTGTCAAGATTGTTGGTTCTATCATTTTTTTCTACCGTAAGCCATGTGCCATTGCAAAGCTTGGGTTGTTTATATTTCGCAACATGATAATTGGTAAGCCAATTTTCAATTGCAATACATGCGGTGGCATCCCTGGCAAATCTAATGAATGTAAAATTTCTGCTGGATAATTAACTACTTCATCTGCTTCCACAAAAGTGTTGGTGGATTTGTATGTGACTATCTCACTTGGAATTTTAAGCTGAATTATAAGTTTGTGGACATCTTTGTTCTCAGCTTCAAGAATAGCTCGTTCACTTAGACAGCTGGAATTTTTATAATTAATTTGAATATCTGAAAAAAAAAAACTCTTTTACGAACTCTTATTTTGATATGGCGTTTCTGAATTTTTTTTAGATAATGATTGATAATTCATATTATTTGGATTCATCGAACTACTGTTATCATCTTGAGTGTCATTTTCATAATGTTTTGGTCGATGTAACCTCCGACCTTCTTCAGGTGTATTTCGTCGAACTCGGGAATGTTTCTGTCGAACTCGGAAATTTGGACGGAATTTCGAGCGGAATCCTTTATTTACTTCACGGGGGTAGCATACTCTTGTTCTCTCAACCATGACTGGAAAGAGGACCTATGTAATTCGCAATTGTATTTTTCGACCAGCACACGGAGGATTTAACCTTCAGGAGAATATGACTTTTTACAATTTTTTCCAAGTACTTTAACCACGGCGTCACGTGTTCTTGCAGACAATTCTGGCACGAATGTTTTAGGAGCCTGAAACCTATTTTATTTTTTTAGTTGTAAATGTCTCTATTTATAACTAAGCATTACTATATATTAACACATATCTCTCTCTCTTTATGTATATATATATATATATATATATATATATATATATATATTGATGTTTTTACTTATTACTTGTATATATTATCTATTGTTTATAATTAATAGTTCCCATATCGTAATAAATTCTATACTAGGCCTACTTAGTAATTGGTTATTCCCAAGCGTATGTGTTGTTTCTTTCAGTCGTCTTACTCTCAACCGTTCTTCTCTGTCTATAATTTTTACTTCGTCCTATAATGGTAGATGGTTTACCTTTTCCTTTGAGATATGGGCAGCTATACTGGACTTTTCAGTCTCTCCACGTGCTACGGCTTTTCAATGTTTTTCTAACCGTACTTTCAGTGGGCGACATATCTCGCCTTTGTATAGTTTTCCACATTTACACGGGATTTCATATACATAGTTATTAATCATGATTTTTCTGTAGAGGGATTGACTCTCACAAGCTCTTTCTGGAGAGTTGAATCACTCTTGAATACTGTCTTTATGTCATATTGATGACATATTCGTTGAAGTTTTTTCAGACAAACCCTTCATATATAGTATACAGACTGTGGTGAGTTTCTGAATGGTGTCCTTTTGTGTCTGGTCGAGATTTCCTGTATCTGATGTCCATATAATGTAAAGGAGGGAATTGTCCAACGTGTGGTAACAGCAGTGCATATCAAAAGAAGATGGACAGTTTAAGAGAAACCCTCCACCAAAACAACTATCCAAAGAGCATCACATAAACGCTAGTTGACTGTAGACATTGCCCATCCTTAAATATTTTTCAATGGACAAAGCTACTGAGACAATCTTGCCTAAATGTTGTAGGGACATTTGTTATGATAAAGTGTAGCGAACGAAGTATTTTTATCTGTTCTATTAGGGATTAATAGTGATTAATAAGTATTAGTAACTAAAATACCACATTTATTTTAGAAGATTTCCTAAAAACCTGGTTGAAATTTTATATGGGCCTTTGTTATAATAAGTTGTGAACTATGCATTTTTGATAAAATAGTCCATATAAAAATTATAATAACACCGATTATTTAAATAATTTTATGTTTTCTATTTTCCTATGTCAGGTGTGAAAAAATTCAACATTTTTAACCGGGAAACCGAATATATACATTAATTTATTTTTAACGTTAGACCCAGGTAGCAATATGTCTAGCTGATTGATACTTATTTCAAACTTCGTTTTTTTTTTTGAAGTATCTTATTACATCCGGTTAAGTTTCTTTAGCAAAATAATTAGTCCGGCTAGGAAATTTTTTAACTGGACGAATGTGTACACGAAAACGAAAAGAAAAATCCATTTCTTTCTTAAAAGTTTCATATACACTCAACAAATAAATATATTTTTAAAACGTAATGTTTTTCTTATTGCTTTATCTGGTGATGGATATCTAATCATCCGAAATTCAAATTAAAAAAAATATTCTAGTTTTTTTTTTTCATCAAATATTCGAAATAAACATGACTTCACAGGCATTTTGTCTGTACATTCTAAATTCCAAATTTGAAAAATCCTTCTAAGAACATTTACCAAATCTATCTATCTATCTATCTATCTATCTATCTATCTATCTATCTATCTATCTATCTATCTACCTACCTATCTATCGTGACACCCTGCACAAATGATTTCCGAAAGGATGAAACACTAGTGCCTGTCTGTATTTAATTATTATAATAATTATATATATATATATATATATATATATATATATATATATATATATATAGATAGATAGATAGATAGATACTAGAAGTTCCGCCCGACTTTGCTCGGGCCCTATGTACTGTTCATAAGGTTATGTGCATATGTATATATTAAAAACTGTGAATGTGTAAAGTAATGCCTTTC
>NC_136524.1:43049037-43069037 GCF_053919585.1 Euprymna scolopes | reverse complement strand
TATGAAACTCAACCACTTCATTTCATTTCAATGAGAGTTTAAATATATATATATATATATATATATATATATATATATATATATATATATATATATATACTAGCATGGGTACCCAGCGTTACCTGGGTTGACATGATGTTCCGTTTGAAACACACTTGCATAATAATCATTTTCATCATGGGGTACATGGATACCCCCACAACAAAAATAAAAGAGCGGATGAAAACATGTAAATGTAATCGCCCCCTCCCCCCAAAAAAAGAAGTATGTGATACCCTCTCCATCAGATCGTTCGGCAGAAGGTCTACAAAGAAAGAAACTATTCTCTGAATATTGAGCACTGGAAAGAACCCCCCCCTAATTAAATCTAGATCATTACAACTTTTGTTTCAATAAAAAGAGCAGTGAATGCTCGTGCGATCGCAAAAAAAGAAAAGAAAAAATGATCTACCAAAAATTAATTCCAATGAAAATTTTCGTCATTTTATATTTCTAATGTACTCCCCTCCCCAAATGAATTTGTCATATTTAGGGGGTCGTTCTGTTTATAAAATTGTTAGGTGAAAGTACAGAATGGTCTCATGAAAATGAATTAACTTTATCGTTATTTCATGTTTCAAATGTAATTCTCACCCCCCCACTACAAAAAAGAACAAAACATTGTATTTGTCATGTTTTGCCCCCACCCCCTTATCTCGATCGCCAAACTTGAAAAAAATGCTAGAGATAACATGTCTGGTTGAACGCTTTGTGATCAAAAAGAGAGTGTTCATTTTACGTTAAATTTACATAGAAAAGTTATCCCCCACGCTAAAATGACAATATTTTTTCTTTCAAAATTTCTTCTTTCATATTATTTATAAAGGTTGCTTTAACGTATTAGGCCACAAAAAGCAGGTCTTAATTTTTTAATTTTTTTTTTAGGGATTAAAAGACACTGGTTCACGTCGTAAAAATTTACCATTTTTAATTTAAGATATTAAATAAATTATAAAGAAAATCTGTTTCACAGGTAATTCAACATACTTGTTATGGTATTATTATTATAATAAATTCAAGGCAACACCGATTAAATTTTATAAACAAAAAAAAGAAGCAGATAATGTATGGGTGATGGATTTTGCTCACATGCGAAATTGCCCTGTGTCTGACTAAATATGCCCTTTTGGGGATGCAAGTAAATGAGGACATTAATTTTAATTATTTTTATTTAACAAATAAAAAAGTTACTTAAAAATTAAGAATAAGCGAAAAAAATGTCCTCCGATTTTAAAATAAAAATAATAATTCAGCTTAGAAGAATATTTCGAAATGAAAACAAATCTATTACAGAAAATATTTAATAACGTGCTCCGTTTAAAACAATTTTTTAATTAAACTATCACAGTTATTTCCCCTTTGGTTTTTTGGTTTGAAAATAAAACGGTTTCAGATTTCAGATAAAATAAGTTAAATCAAATTTAAATTGAAATTTAAATAAACTAAATAATTAATTTTTTTTAATTAGTACAGTTGAAACGAAGCTATTATGTCGAATAAGTAATATCATCGAGCTAATTATTTAAATAGATTTAATTTGATGCGACATGCTAATGACCGTAACTCAATCAATGTAGATGTTCTTTGAAGAATGTTATATATAAAAATTACGTATGAATTTAATATCTCCGTTGACAGAAGTATCCTATCATGGGCGTTAACATTTCTTGACCAGGAGAGGTGTACACACATAACGCCTTTATATTTCTTTGATCATTGGAAGTTGTACACACAGGAACACACACGAACGCTACTACTTTATATATATATATATATAACTATATATATATATATATATATATGTAGTAGATATTTAGAAGGATGTCACAATGCGAGGAATGAAATATAGTCGTTGTTGGTAAGAGAAGACGAGAACAAGTGTCGATTTACAAATCAATAAGTACATACATATATTTTATATATACATATATTTATTCAGTTGTATTAGGTAAAATGTCTTACTTGTTATGTCTGCGACAAAGTCCATTATTAATTTCGGAAAAATTCCCTTTTCAAATGGTAACGTAACAGATCGATTCAAAGCATGCTAGATGGTGGAGCGGAAGTTGGGTAGCTATGTGGGGCCTCGGAGCAAATTCCTCGCATTGGGGCAGCCTTCTAAATCTCTACTACATACCTATCCCACACAATGCTTCAAACAAACTACATATCAATCCTATATATATGTTTCGTCGTCCACACACACACACACACACACTTACACACACATATATATATATACAATTCAAGCCATTATAATATACATATGGTAAGGCTAGGCATATGAAATCAGCAGTAGATTCTTTGATATGGCAGGAGAGCGTTCGAAATAAGCGTTTCTGTTTTAAACTTAATTGAAGCATGATACGTGACTTTTGCATTTAAAAATTTAATCCACGCTATCTGTAATATAAATCTCACCTATCTGGTAAAATGTATGTATGTATGTATGACTACCTAAAACTTTCGACAGAGGCAGTGGATTTTTATGAAATAGGTATTGTTTTGAAGCACAACCTTCGGACAACAAATATCGAAACAATTGGCTAAAAACATTAATTCCTTCACCTTCAACTGGACACTTTTCTGCAAAAAGGGGGGTTACTCTCTCGCCGATATTTTCGAATGTCATCTCCTCTATTCGATTGACTAGCCTTAATTTAAACCTTCGCCACTTTCAGTTTGGCGATGGGCGCAACGACAAAGACGTCATGTTTTCTTTTCACTTTCTTTTCCTCTTTAGCGGTACGGGTTCGTGCCTGCCTGACTACTACCTCCAAACACCTGGGCAACGTCGGGTACCTAGGCTAAGGATATATAAAAAATAATTTTATAAAATGAATAGGTTCTCTACAGTGCAATGTAGACTACAACGTATTGTGAACTGAGTCACTCCAACAGGCATGTGAAACTTCCTTTCAATGCACCGCAATGGGTCCCCAAATAGAGCAGGCAATCAATCGATTTGATTAAGGAATGGGCGATTTCACCGATTTGGATGACAATAAAAATATCGGAGTGTGAAACATTTGTCGATCAAAAATCAATCCCGAGCAACGTCGTGTCACTCTGCTAGTATAATATAATTTGATCGTTATGAGTTTCTGCGCCGGAAAAGTGCCTTCAATGTTAGGACAACACGTCAAGAAGCTATTCACGAAAGCATGTTTGCGTTTGCCTGATGTTGAACCAGACAAAAATATTCGTCGATTTTTCAATCTACTAACCAAAGACCCCAAAATGTTATATTTTCTTGACCGTCTCGTATGTTATTCTCGCGCCATGAATGCATATACACCTACAACGAACTTTATAGATACTTTAAATAACATGTACTCCTATTGTAACGTGGCCGTTAATTTTAATTTAATTTCAACCACTCGGACCCACATGTTGTCTGGTACAGTCGCAGGAACAAACAATCAAGGAAGGACATAAAAAATACAACTCAGCATTTTTTGCTATGTGAATACAAAAAGCACGTGTCTTTGTCGTCTCTAGCCTTCCTGCTTCTTCGACAACGCGGCGCTTTTTTTCCTCTCGCCGCCCAAGAGTTAAAACACGTTCGATCATTTCCTTTGTTCGACCACGTGGTGTATTCTTAATTTTTCTTTCCTCTGCTTCTTTTTTCCATGATGTCATCGCATGCATACTTACTTAATTTGCATGTGTGCTAAGACGCTGCTGCTGCTAATGTTTTCGTTAGCCAGCTATCCTACGACCGCTGATTATTTTCTCACACGCGCGCCATACGCGCCGTGTTATATTCTAAATATAAACAACGCTGTTAAACAATAACGCGTATATGCACGCACACAAAAATTATATAGACTAGAGGGCACAGCGCCGTGGGACACACGAAAGAAGGATGAACATTAGACACACACGTATAAATATACTCCCGACAGTTGTATAACTCACCCCGGAATACAACATAAAAAGTATATAAGCAAGTACCGTATACACGTATGCAATAAAAAGCATATAAGAGTGTAACTTACACACGTATACTCCTGATAGTTATACGCCCACCCCGCTATACAACATAAAAAAGCCTATAAACTGAGTTTGGAGGAAAAGAGGTAAAATAAAAGCACGATTATAAATAAAAAAAATAGAAAGTTCTATTAATAAACAGGGGAAATAGGGACTGACCAATCGGTTGGAGTCACACTATGATATCAACCAATAAGGAATCACACTATAAAATATACTGCCTTTAGAATTTCTGCACATAACTTTTCGTCTTCACACGGGAAGGAACTTTGTTCTTCGTCTTCAAGCTTGTAGCATTGAAAAATTCTTCAGATTGAATACCTACCGGAAACTCTTCATGTTCCCTGCAAGATTTTACAATTCAAGACTTCGGATCAATACTGTCATTTTGTTTGGAACACCATCTTTTTTCTCTTCTAAAACTAAAATGACTTACGACACACACACATAAGTTGCTCTCGTGGGTCGATGAGTAAATTGCCGACTCTCACGGCGATGGTTCTAGGTTCAATCATTGACTTGGGAAAGGTGCTAGTCTAGCCGCACTGATGAATCGTGATACAACGAAACAGTACTGTATGCGGATGACTTATATATATATATATACATATATATATATATATATATATATATATATATATATATATATATATATCAGCTCCTTGATGAAACTCGTTTCTTATCGTTGAGTATTTTCAGTTGAAATAAAAAGTCGGTTAATTTAGATCTTATAGGTAGATCATCATATAATGAATAGATCACTCTGACAGACGTAAAAAAAGCATTTAAAAAATAAATGTTTGAATTTCAACAATATTTCTCACGGTGAACGGTAGCCAAATAGATTAGGTCCTTTCTAATGAAGCCAGAGATGGTTTCTGTTGCTGTATTGATGATTCCCGAAAGGATGAGACTCTAGTGTCTGTAGGTATTTGATAATTATTATAGTAAATAATTATATATATATATAGGAATAAAAATAAAATAAAAATAGCAGCGATGGTTGACGTTATGTTGTTTTGAAAAAAGAAAAACCGAATGAATTTATGAAATGATCAACGTTTCGTCCCTATTGCAGAGGACATCTTCAGGATATTAAAAGGAAAAATGCAAAAAAAGAAAACAATCATAGACCATATGAAAATGAAAAGGAAACAGTTTTAGAATCCTACCCATATCGGGAAGGAAACTATGTGTGTGTATGGGAAGGTTGGGTTGTTCAATGTCTATATATACACTTTTAAAAATACGTTAAATAAATATGTAAACTTTTTTTCCCTAAATTCATTCATTTTGTTGAATTATTTAAGGATTAAGGAAAAATGGTTAACCATGATCTGTTTTGATATTTTGTTCTTTGATTATTATTTTCCCTATACTAGGGGCTAAATGGTTGAACCCCTTTCTTTGCGTAATAGTATTAGTGTTTAATATTAGTGCTGACTCTAAAAGTCTTCTTTTAGCTCTATCTATCACGTATTTTATAATTTTCGCATGATCTAAATTAAATGAATGATCGTATTCTGCACAATGGCAAAAGAGTGCATTTGGGGCGTTACCATTCCTTATATCTCTTCTGTGTTTGTAAAGTCTTAGTTTCAATTTTCGCTGTGTCTCACCTATGTATGCTTGTTGTCCTTAATCCTTAAATAATCATCAGTGCAGGGTGTCACGACTAACACCGGCTGATAGATTCGAACCCGACTCCATTAGCAAGGACCAAACCCATTTGACCACTGTTAATCACGAGAAATGCTGTTTAAATTTAAACATTTATTCTAAATGTTTTCAACATCTCTCAGAGTAATCTAGCCATCATATGATGATCTGAGCATAAGAGCTAAATTGCCCGACTTTATTTCAGCTGAAAGTGCTCAACAATATAAAATGAGTTTCTTAAAGGGGCTGGCATAATTATTTACCCAATTAATTATTAAATACCTACAGCCACTAGTGTTTCTTCTTTTCGGGAATAATGAATGCAGGGTGTCACAATTAACATCGGTTGATAGATTCGAAGTCGGCAACAGGAGCCATCTCTGACTCCATTAGCAAGGATTTAATTCATTCGGCCACCGTTAACCGCGAGAAATACTGTTGAAATTTAAACATTTATTTTTATATGATTTTAACGTCTGTCAGAGTGATCTAATCATTATATGATGATCTACGCATAAGAGATAAATTGACAGACTTTATTTCAGCTGAAAGTGCTCAATGATAATAAACGAGTTTCTTAAAGGGTTATTTACTATAATAATTATGAAATATTTTATAATAATAATAATAATAATAATAATAATAATAATAATAATAATAATAATAATAATAATAATATATATATATATATTTGAGCAGCACTTTTCTTTTATGCATGTTTCGTTAAAGAACAGGGATAATTTTTTTTTTTTGCAATCCATCTGTTCCTTTTGGCTTGCCAATGTTCGAACGTTCTGTTCGAGTGCAAGAAATGGGGATAGTCGTGAACGTTTTCCACTTCCATGTGTCGTCTTTATATATACATAAATATATTCAATAAAAAGTGGGTAATGAAAGTTACATATAAATCATCAGATCAATTTCAGAGAAATAATAAGAGAGATTAACTTCTTTAAGCTCTGACATTTCAAAGCTTAATGCTTCTCATCAGAACAGGAGGAGTTCTAGCATTATACAAAATATTGATAAAAACTGGCTTAAGAACATTTAGATTGGAAATGAAGTCAATCAGCGCCATAACAAAAAAATTAGCACTGACCCTTTTAAAAAATGCCTAGACATTTCGTGGTAGGACGCCAAAAGCAGTAAACAATCACCATACTCTACCAGAAAGAAGGGCGGCAAAGGTTTCGGAGTACCTAGAACCTGAGAGATGCGAGATCATTTCCTACTCAAAAATTGTCAAACGCTGTCAGACTGTGTCAAGGCCATATCCTCGACTGGTATGAATATAACATACTCAACCTGTGCCAGATAGATATAGAATTTGTATTGGTTTATTAGAGTTAGCATTATTTTTCGAAAGATGAAGAATTGAAAATTGGTGTAAGTTAGATTATTCCGAATACTGTTTTTTTTTTTTTTTTTTACAAAGGCATCACCACTTATCAAGGCCAAGAGGTCACTCGAGGATAAGAGTCAGTTCTTATCTTGGGTGCAATTCTCGCCAATGTTTCGTCCGATGCAACCTTTAACATTTTTCATTCGACGCTAAGCATATAATTATTAATTAAGACCTCTATCCGGTCATTTGCTGACGTCCACTTTTGAAAGAATGGGTTAAGTTCTAGATTTTCGTACATATTTCCGGGTTCATAAGTTAGACAAGACATACCTGAAGAAAGGCTTACAAGGTAAGAACAGTAGTCCGAATGCTGTAAATAATAATAATAATAATAATAATAATAATAATAATAATAATAATAATAATAATAATAATATCGACCTTCATACAAACAATTGTGAAACTTAATATCTAATGGTACGAATAAAAATGTTAAAATCTATATGATGCCAATATTCTTTAAGCCTGAGACTAATAGTGTCATTACTAGCTGGTCAACATTAACTTTCGTTTGTCCATGGCGTTCGGGCTAAGATCACACTGCAGTAAATACGTGTATCCTCCACGAGTATGACATAGGCGATCCTAGGTTATTCAGAACCCATCCTTTAGAATCAGTCTAGCATGGTCGTAAAAGACTCTTAATCGGTGATACAAATGAGATCCCGGTCCTATTTTGTTTTTTGGAACTAGAGAGCCCCGAAGATGTTTAGCCCCCACATTTTTTTTATGCCCCCGATCTTACCTAAGTTATTGTTTCTCAAAGGTTACGTTCCACCCTCTTGTTTGTCCATTTCCATTTTTTTCTACACTCCTTATTAGCCCCCACTCACAATTAGAGAACGTCCTGCGTGCTTTCGGTTTCCCGGAAAACAGTGGGAGTTCTAATACCTACACAATGGTGGGAAAGGACCTTACTAACATACCCTAATAGGCATTTCATTTAGTTTATACATTTTGCTTATTTTCTTTTTTTTTTGGGGGGGGGAGGGTATTTTCTAGATCTTCCCACTCGTTCATTGTACATACATTCATCGGGGCTTATTCCATAAAATTTAAGACATTATTTTTCAATACATTTGATTTATATAATAATAATAATAATAATAAAAATTGTATACGCACACATATACTAATATATTTACTTTATTTTGGGGGGATTCATTGTAGGATTATCTTCAGGGTGTGCATGCGGTATTGTGGTGAAATAATTTCCCACATTCTTTATCTGTGCCTAAACCTAAACGTAGATTCTATGAACAAAGTTTCTTTCTTAGAACTGCAAACCTGTCAACTCTCTTCCGATTCCCTGCTTTCCATCTGACTGCAATCTGATTATCTTCAAGTCCAACGTAAACAAGTTCTTGATAAACCATCCCCCTAAATAATTCAATTTACAAAATTCCCACTACTTATGTTTACTACGCTATAATCACATTGACTAATGTATACCCGTTAACCCTTCTCCTCGAGTGGCCTCAGGGCCTTGATAAGTGGTGATTCCTGTGTAAAAGAAAGGTTCCGATTAAGAGTAACCACAGGGTAGAAACACCTTCGACCCACCCGTCTCCCATTCTAATTGCCTAAGTTTGTTGCTATTGGTAATTACATGCTTTTGTGTTCATGCTTTAAGTTGTATTTTTTAAAGACACAATAAACTAAATATATAAGATCACAGTGTAGTATCTGTTCTGATGCTACACTGAAGTTGATTTATCCTTAGTCAATGTAGGGGAACTAAGGTAATTTTTATTTTTACTTATTTCGAGAGTACCCATTTTTGGGGAGCTGGTTTTCCCCCCACATTAAGAACAACCTTGTGTTACACTTTGCTAAACAATCCCACAATGGATCAGTCCCTTATCTAGTAGTAGGTATAACTGAGTTCTATGTCCCAACCTCTTTATTTTCAGGTGCTAGAATATCGAGAACACCTCCAATAAAGCCCTCCCCCTTGTGAATCTATTTTAGACCCCAACCCACCCTTATAGTATATTTGTTGGAGGTCACTGAACATCCCAATGATCCCCACCCTGTTCTTTTGCCTGTAGTTATCGCCCACTCCCACTTAGGAAATGAATCGGTAATAGCCGGAAAATAGGAAGAATGTCGAAACTAGATAGGAAGGGATGATCCTCACTTAAGCATCATCATTAATATTTTATTTGGTTTTATTATTTTTGTTACTGTTATTTTTCTTTATTTGGGAGTGTTTTAAGACTTTCATCCCCCATCATCTTCATATATCATACGCATCACAATTCATCCATGATACTTCATATACATTACACTTTTACTTTGGTTATTTTAATGAAAATCATTGTTTTATTATATACTAGCGGGGGTACCCGGCGTTGCTCGGGTGTTTAGAGGTGTGTGTGATAAGAGGAGTAATAACCCTGTTTAAATATTATTAAAAAACAAAAAAATAAATAAAAAATAAATAAAACAATAAACGTGATGCAAACGAACAATGTTAAAATTTCTTAAAATCGGGAAAACAAAAGCTAAAAAAAGAAAACGCGAACGTGATGGTGGGGGGGGGAGGAACGAACGTGATGGGGAAAAAAGCAAAACAAAGAATACAAATGTGATGCAAAACGAATCATGTTAAAACTTCTTTTAAAAAATCTGAAAAATAAAAATAAAAAACAGTGAACGTGAAAAATGGCATAAATAACCCTGTTTCAGTTGGAGGGGGGTAGATGGAAGCTAAAAGTAATAACCCTGTTTAAATATAAAAAAAAACGAACAACAAAAAAACAAACAGCGAAAAAAGTTTTGAGAGGAAGGTAGGCTCGAACCCGAAACCTTAAAATATTTAGTCTGACGACATAACATTACGCAACGAAGCCAGGGACTTTAAAAAGAGTCGAAAATGAGAATTTAAAAACGAAGGTGGTTTTCAAGGTCAAATATCTCTCCATAGCAGCGACAGGAGCAGGAGCAAAGAAAACGAATTCACAGCGCGAATTTTGTTGTAAGGTAAAAGTGGCCGAAATATAAAGCAATTTACGACGTCGTTTCGTAAGTGTTAGATATTATGATCTCGGTAGCATATAAAAAGTTATAAGAATGAGCGAGCAAGCCGAGAAGCAGGGGGAAAAAGCCTTTGCCGGACATACAGAAAAATGCACACACACAGACACACAGATATATTTGCTTTTATATATATATAGATAAAAAATAATGTATATATTGTAAATTTATTTATCATACCTGGGGATATTTTAAATAAATTAATTCCATAGAGTGAATGCGGTATTTTAGTGATTGCAACTAGTTGTAGGAAATAGATCAAGTGGTCTCATATATATATATACATATATATATATATATATATATATATATATATATATATATATATAGAGAGAGAGAGAGAGAGAGAGAGAGTTTAAAATCTTATATTTACATCTGCTGATGCTAAATGTGTTTTTCAGAGTGATGTGGTCTCAGACATTCTGTCCCCAACAGTAAGTATTAGTAGTGTCCAGTCAGAGTTAAGTTCAAAGAGGGGGCTTTTGGTCCATTTGGTGAAGGTTCTTATGTTTTTTTATGACTTTCTTTCCCCATGTATAGCACACAATCACACACAATCACACACACATACATGTACATATACATATACACACATATACACACGCATATACATAGAAATATATGTAGGAGCATACATATATAAATACCCACCTATACACTCGCACACGTACACACACATCCACCCACTAACATATCACACACGTATTGGTTAATTTTTTTTGTCTTTCCCAATCAAAACACACATGCATACATGTACTTAATCATTCAAACATAAGTACACGCGCACACACACAAATAAGGTGGAGAATAGGTAGGAGGTGATATATACACACACGCACACACAATCACACACATACATATACATGAACACATACACATATATATATACATACATGTATGCACATAACACTCACATACATACGTATAAGTATGCAGGCACGCATATATCCATACGCACACGTATATATATATATATATATATATATATATATATATATATAGAGAGAGAGAGAGAGAGAGAGAGAGAGACATATGCAGGGGCTCACACATACGCATACATTCATATACACACATACATACACGAATACATTTACCCACCCATATATATACATTTTTCCTAATCCAAGCACATATGCATACATGTATTCAGTTACCCAAACATAAGTGCACACACACACACACACACACACACACACACACACACACACACACACACACAAACAAGATGGAGGATAGATAACAGATGATATATATACACACACACAATCACACAATCACACACATACACGCATACATACACACATATGTATACACACATATGTGTGTACATACACATAATTTCTTGTGCTTGTTTTGTTTCGTGTGTGAGGGTGCACATTTACCCAAGTATACATGCGTTTAAGTGTATTTTGTGTTTTGCCTATTTATGTGTATAATTATTGAGAGATGTTCAAAGCGGGGTTGAACTTTGCTATGAACTTTTTTTCTTTTGTTAGTAAGTAGAAGTAGCTGTCAGTTTGGAAGATGGGCATTATCTCGAATTTGCCTCCACTGCATGTGTATATATGCTGTGATACATGGAATTTTGATGTTGGATCGGTGTAGGGATACTCTATTACTAAGGTTTTTTGTGGCGCCTATGTAGGATTTATCGCATGCTGCACATTTTATTACATAGACCACATTTTTTGAGCTGCAATCTAGTTTTTTTTCTTTAAATTTTGAATGTTTGTATGATGTTCGTGAATGTGTATGTGTTTCCCTCTAATATTATGTTGCAGACTCCACATCATTGTTTGTTGCCTTTTGTGACTCCTTTTGTTGTGTCTTGATTGAGTTTGGATGAAGTAAGAATGCGTTTTAGGTTTTTGGGTTGACGTTTGCTTTTTATTATTTTTGTTCTTTTAAGGAAGTTGTTTAGTTTGCTGTTTTGGTTAAGTAGGACGAGGTTTTTCGTTATCTATGTGAAAAGCTCAGGGTTGTTTGTGTTGTGTGTGGAGACGTATGTTAGGATTTGTTCTTTGTTTCGTTCTTTAGGGGATCTCAAATCTTCTACTGGTATATTTGTCGCAAGTTGGACCCCTTTGTCTATAAGTTGTGATGGGTATTTTCTTTTTCTTAGATTTATTCGTAGTTCCTTGAGTCGGATTGTCCGAAGGTTTTTGTCCGTGATTATGGTGTAGATTTTAAGTGCTAGGGTGCTTTTATGCAACGTTCAGGGTGGTGACTTTTAAAGTGTAGGTATTGTTGGGTGTCTGTAAGTTTGCGGTAAATGTCTGTGATAATGTTATTGTCTGTAATCTTTATCAGTATATCTAGGAAGGGTAATTCTGTAGAGATTTGTTCTATGGTGAATTTAATTTTTGGGTGTAGGTTCTGAAGTATGGTGTGTAAGTCTGTGATGCCCTCCCCCACGTAGGTTTCCACAGGATGAAGCAGTCATCAAGGTATCTTTTCATGGATTCTATAAACAGTTTTATAGTGCTGTGACCAAATTTTTGTTCTTTCTTTCTATATAAAGTCTCTTCTAGGTAGGCTAATGTAAGGATTGCGTAAGTCGGTGCCATTTTCGTTCCCATTTCTGTACCTAGTGTTCGGATGTAGTTGCCATTGTTGAATTCGAAGGAATTATTATTTAGGATTATGTCTATACTATCGATAATAAATTGCCTTGTGAATCTAGGGTGTACTGTTTGTGCGTGTCTGTTGATCCAAAATGTTATTGCTTCTTTTCCTAATTCATGGAGTATATTACTATATAAACTGCTAATGTCAAATGTAACTAATAGTGTCCCGTTTTCTACTGTATGTGGTAAGGTAGTAAGAAAGTGGATATCATCCCTTATGTAGCTCTTAACTTGATCTGTGAAAGGTTGTAATAAGATGTCTATTAAGTTGCTAAGTCTGCTTTTCGGACAGGCTGATCCCGCTACAATGGGTCTAAATGTAAGGTCACTAGGGTTTGAGGCGCTAATATATTCTGAGTTTTGTGTATCGATGGCAAGTTTTATTACGTCAGATTTGTGTATTTGAGGCAGTCCGTAGTTGTTAGTCTTTGTAATGAAATTCGTGAGGAAGTCCTTTTCTTCTTTTGTAATATTTTGTTGTGTGTTGTACAAAATTTTGTGATTTTTGTTCAACCCCGCTTTGAACATCTCTAATTAAGTATACACATAAATAGGCAAAACAAAAAATACACTTACACGCATGCATACTTAGGTAAATGTGCACTCACACACACGAAACAAAGCAAGCATAATAAAGCACGCGCACACTTTCCACGGGCGCGCACATCCATATTCAGTATAATACCATTTCCCTAAACTAAACAAATCATTAGAAATTATATGTATGTATACATGTGTGTATATATATGTGTGTGTATGTATGCGTGTATGTGTGTGATTGTGTGTGCACGTGTGTATATATCGTCTGTTATCTATCCTCCATCTTGTTTGTGTGTGTGTGCGTGCACTTATGTTTGGGTGACTGAATATATGTATGCATATGTGCTTGGATTAGGAAAGAAAGAAAACTTCAACCAATATGTATGTGAGGTATGGGGGTATGAATATGCATATGTGTGTGTGTGATGTGGGTGCGTGTGTCCATATATATATGGGTGAGTGAATGTATACACATCTGTATATGTGTATATATATATATATATATATGTATGCATATATATGGGTTGGTAAATGTATTCGTGTGTGTGTATATGAATGTATGAGTATGTGTGAGCCCCTGCATATGTCTTTATATATATGTGTGTATGTGTGTGTATGTATATGTGTGTGCCTGCATACGTATACGTATGTATGTGAGTGTGTATGTGCATACATGTATGTATATATATATGTGTGTGT
Source organism: Euprymna scolopes (assembly GCF_053919585.1). Lineage (NCBI taxonomy): Eukaryota > Metazoa > Mollusca > Cephalopoda > Sepiida > Sepiolidae > Euprymna > Euprymna scolopes. The sequence goes on along the minus strand of NC_136524.1, from coordinate 43,055,033 downwards.
ATGCATGTATATGTATGTGTGTGATTGTGTGTGCGTATATGTGTGTGTATATATCACCTCCTACCTATTCTCCATCTTATTTGTGTGTGTGCGTGTACTTATGTTTGAATGATTAAGTACATGTATGTATGTGTGTTTTGATTGGGAAAGACAAAATTTTTTTTTAATCAATACGTGTGTGATATGTTAGTGGGTGGATGCGTGTGTACATGTGTGAGAGTATAGGTGGGTATTTATATATGTATGCTCCTACATATATTTCTGTGTATATGCGTGTGTATATGTATATGTACATGTATGTGTGTGTATGTGTGTGTGATTGTGTGTGATTGTGTGCTATACGTCAAAAAACAAAGTCATAAAAAACATGAAAACCTTCACCAAATGGACCAAAAGCCCCCTCTTTGAACTTAACTCTGACTGGATACAACCAGCACTTACTGTTGGGGACAGAATGTCTGAGAACACATCACTCTGAAAAACACATTTAATATCAGCAGATGTAAAAATAACATTTCAAACTCTCATTTAAAAAAAAATACGAGAATATCTGAAGAGAGCGAAACAAAGCTTGAAACGCGTTATAAAAATATTTTAAAATAAAAATATGATAAAAGACTGCAAAAGCCACAATTATTGATGGCTGCACTCTTTTAAATATACATTTTTGTCTCTCGTTGGAACTACACAAACATTACTTTATATATATATGTATATATATATATATATATATATATATATATATAAACACATATGTATATATATACATATAATATTAAGTCAAGATCAAAGTGTAGTATCTGTTCTTCAGATGCTGCACTTTCATTTCTTGTTCTCTTTCGGTGGAGGAGAAATCCTTCACGACTGAGACAATTTTTATTTTTGTACCTTTTCTCCACGTTAAAAAACGACCCTGGTGTCTAACTCTGTCCCGTGGGGAGGCATAGTAAATAGGTACATATAATATTAAAAATATATCCTAAAAATATACACGCATTTCTATATATAATCTACCTATATATGGAAGTGTGTGTTCAGATGATGAAAACACGTCTGCTGATCAAGTATAACGCACCCCTAATATATTAGCTAGCATCTTCTCTCCTCTTCTGATGAGAAGCAGTAGGTTTAAAAATACCATGGTAAAAAGAGTTCTAACATACCTTACACCCCAATTGATGTATCGTCCTTATTGAATAAATAAATGAATCTATATATGTACATTAGTACATGTTTTTATAGTGTTCTTTTCTTATTTTATTTATACTATATATATATATATATTATCGATACTATATATATATTATTGATACTGTATATATATATATATATATATATATAATTATTATAGTAAATATCAATTATTATAGTAAATAATCATATATATATAATGCTCTCAATCTTGGGTTGAGCATATTGAGAAGTGATATACAAACTGCCATTAGCGTATTAAGCAATGCTCTTTGTGTAAAAAATCGTGCTTAGGCATTTCGACGATGTCAAAACATCGTTAATTCACTATCTGCACAGCTGTAACCGTATAACGAATGGTTAGAACGTTTGACTCTCATTTAGGCGGTTGGGTTTCGATCCTGGCTTGAGGTAAGTGCCTGTCTAGCCGCACTGATGAGCTGTGATGCAGCAAAACAGTACAGTATGTGGATGAATATATATATATATATTTGACTTTCACTGATGAAGACTGAAAGATCGGTCGAAAATAATGTACTTGTAAAAAAATTTTTTTAATTTTTTCATAATATTATTTTGTATTCCTGCACGTCACCAATAGAAAACGAATAAAGAAAATATAGTTTTCGTATTCTTTTTTATACATTTTCATCTCTCTCTCTCTGTCCCTCTCTCTCTATCTCTCTATCTATCTATCTATCTATCTATCTATCTATATATATATATATATATATATATATATATATATATATATATATATATATATATATATAGAGAGAGAGAGAGAGAGAGAGAGAGAGAGAGAGATGAAAATGTATAAAAAAGAATACGAAAATTATAAAAGATTATAACTTTTATTTATTCGTTTTCTATTGGTGACGTGCAGGAATACAATATATATATATATATATATATATATATATATATATATATATATATATATATACTTATTTACTATAATAATCATTAAATACCTACAAACACTAGTGTTTCATTTTTTCGGAAATCATCAGTGCACGATGTCATGAATTACACCGGTCGAAGCCATCTCTTACTCCATTAGCAAAGACCAAACCCATTTGGCCACCATTAACCGCGAGAAATATTGTTGAAATTTAAACATTTTAAAAAAAAATGTTTTTAATGTTTGTCTAAGTGATCTAATCGTTATTTGATGATCTGCCCATACGAGCTAAATAGTTCGACTTTTATTTCAACTGAAAGTGCTCAACGATAAAAAGAAAGTTTCTTAAAGGGGCTGACATTATTTACTATTATTAAATACCTACAGATGCTAGTGCTTCATCCCTTCGGGAATCGTCAGTGCAGGGTGTCAGGATTAACACCGGCCGATAGATTCAGAACCCGGCAACGAAGCCATCTCTAAATCCATTATATATATATATATATATATATATATATATATATATATATATATATATGTGTGTGTGTGTGTGTGTGTGTGTGTGTGTGTGTGTGTGTGTATATGTGTGTGTGTGTGTGTGTGTGTGTGTATAATATCCCTGCAATACTGAGCCCGGCCAGTACTAAAACGGGTGATAATTTGGCAATTCCAGGTCTCCGTTTATCCTGGCATTGTTGCCGGTTATCTTGGTCATTTCCTTGCCACTGGACCCAAGCAGTACTGATTCATGAGAGGTGTGCTTGTCAATTGCGCAAGTCTTTCCTCACAATTACACGTGCAACTACACCTATAGATGTATCCATCGTTCCTTAAGACAAACAGAGGCATCAATATATATATATATATATATATATATATATATATATATATATATATATATATATATATATAGATAGATAGATAGATACAGGAGGCAAAAAAGCAAATTTAAGCTAAATTTAATGTAACTGTTTAAACAAACTATACCTCATTTGATTCGCCTTTTATTCTTCTATAATTTTACCTGTTCATATTTTACTTTTAATTGAAATATTCTTGTGTTCACGTGAATTTAAAAAAATAACTTAAAATTGAGGAGGCAAAAAGGAAGTTCGCACAATGTAAAATTGTTATTTAAATGTAACTTTGGGGTATTAATGCAACAACAAATAAAATAGGAACACAAGGAACTAGTTAATATTTAGTAGCATAGCCCTTCTTCAATTTGACAAACCTGCAATCTTTTGGGAATTTCTTGAATTAGACTGCAGCAATACTCCGGGGAAAAGGCATGCCACTTTTCTTTAATTTTTGTCCAAAGTTCTTCCAAATTTGAAATTTTATCATTGCGTAGCTATTGCTTGATGTAATATCATACGTTTTCGATAGGATTGAGGTCTGGATATTGGGTAGTCCAATCTAAACACGGAATATCATGCTCTTCAAGGTACCTCTTGACATTACTTTACTTTACATGGGAGCAGTATCCTGCATGAAGATGGGATTATCATCCAAATTCCGACCAAAGTAGGGTAGAAAATGTTCAGTCAACATACTTGGTCGAATTTGTCGAATTAAATCGACCTTGCAAGCGAACTATAGGCCCTGGACCATTGGTACTAATAATGCCCCACACCAAAACTGAACATCCACCACCTTGCAGCCTTGGAACTGAGCACCTAGGATTAAATTCTTCATCTTTCTTCCGACGGACATACTGTCTACCATCATTGCCAAGCCTATTGAACTTGCTTTCGTCACTAAAAAGCACTTTTGACAATATGAAGAGTCATGATCTTCATTGCATCTGACGAAGTCCAGACGGCGCTTTCTGTTCTTTACAGAAATCATTGGCTTGCGTCTTGCAACATATCATCGCAAATTAAATTCCTTTAATATGTTCTTGACAGTAGTAAGAGAGCACTTTTTAACAAGATTGCACTGTTGTTGGATTTGGGGAGCCATTACAAATCTGTTTCTTAGGCTGCGGATCTTTATAGCATTGTCTTCCCTGTTAGAAGTAACTCTAGTATGACTTGATTTAGGGGCATCACGAACACTGCAGGTGTTTTGGTGCTTTTGCACAGTCTTTGTATACTGTTTTCTCATCACATTTCAATCTGCGGCCGATTTCCCGATTGGATAAACCAGAAAGGTGGGGATTAATGAGCTCCTGACAATCACTAAGAGAAAGTCGTGGCATATGGACTAAATGTTACGTTGTATAAGCTGGAACAACAACAATTACGATCAGAGATGCTTTGTTGCCTGTTGGTAGATATTTTCAACTGATTTAGGGGCGATAATTTAAGCTGGTTTTAAGCGAATTTGTTGCTGTAGACGTTCTTTTTGCCTCCTCAATTTGTAGTTATTTTATTAAATTGACGTGAACACTAGAATATTTCAGTTAAAAGTCAAATATAAACAAGTAAATTTATAGAGGAATAAAAGGCCAATCAAATAAATGCGGAATCTGCATTAATCAAAATGTCATATTTAACCGTATTTTACGATCGGGCAATGTCGAGCGGCCTTCTAGTATATATATATATATATATATATATATATATATATATATATATATATATATATATACATATATATAACTACTTCATTTATTCACATAAATTTAATATACGAAGGTATAGATTTATGCGTAAACTTTAAGTATTTACTTCAAAAGTGCTCAATACGTAGGTAGAGCTAGTTAGTAATTTATAAAATATATATGGCGATTAAGCTACACTGAATATTCTGCGTTTCATCCAACTATAGGATTCGTCAGGCTTATGCGCGAATTCTGTCGTTGCTTCTTGTTTTTATATATGTTGAGGATTTCTAGTTTGGCCAAACACTAATGATATACTAGAAGTAAGATTTCGAATTTCATTGTTGGACACTCAAAATGTATATATACGGCATAGTGTAATATATACGTCATAATCACGTTGACACACCGGTTCCCGTCAGATCACCGAAGTTAAGCAACGTTGAGTCTGGTCATTACTAAAATGGGTGACCAATTTGGGAAGTCCAGGTGCTGTATGTAGGAGGACATCGACACCTCCCTGCAAAAAGTTTCAAAAACCTAACGTCGTCATCTCCTCTAACGGGAATATACATGCGACTGGGGACCGTTTGTGAATTTCATACCCCCATGAAACTTCCTCCTTCGCAGGAAGCCGGTTAAACCCTGAATAGGGTTGGTGCTGACTGCAGACACTCAAAATGTCTAAAGCAAAACTGCTCAGTGTTTATATATATATATATATATATATATATATATATATATATATATATATATATATTCATATGTATGTATGCATGTACATATTTATATTTATTCATGTTATACATATATATACATCAATATACATATATACATATGCATGTCTTCATGTCGTTATGTTACTGTTCGTGTATATAAGTATTAAAATACGTATATATGTAGCCACACACACACACACACACACACACATATATATGTATATGAATAGTAATTGCATATACATACGTTTTTTTATACACCTACATTTATTATTATAAAAAAAAAGACCAAAATTGCGTCTTATACGCATTTTTATTTAACTATTCCTTTTGCAGTTAAGTTTTTTTTTTATCTTAGTTTATTCATCTTTTTCGTTTTTATATTATTTCTTTTATATTGTTTTCTTCTTTTTTTCCCCACCTTCATATCTCGAAACCTCCTTTTCGCGGCGTCCTCGCGTCGTCGAACTGCAAAAATGTGCGCACGCACGTGCGGCGTCATTCCCCCAACCTACCACCTTCTCGGTCGAAGAAAGAAAAAAGTTTTACGTTTTTACTCTCATGTAAGAGATGTTGCCGTAATAATAATAATAATAATAATAATAATAATAATAATAATAAAAAGAAGTTTGTG